>NW_026899838.1:0-99868 GCF_033153095.1 Gastrolobium bilobum
AAATTTGGAATAAAAATTCGTAATTAAAAATAACCAACCTAAGGTTTGGGTTCCATGGACTTCTTTCCTCGGATAAGAAGATATCAGAATCGTGATTGATTTGTCAATCGGATCAGAATCCTTATTTCCAATTGACAACCCTCTCTAAGCGATCGCTTAGCATTTGATCAAAGACGATGCTTCTACTCATACAATCGCAGAGTATCAGCCCGCTTGATTTAAGGTCATAGGGTCAATCAACCTAATCATCAAATCTGATGATTAATCCCTTTCCATAATCGCAATCGCGAACCTCAGATTGAATATCCACGATCGCACGATATCAATCTGGGTTGGGAAGGGAAACAAAACTGATTTGAAATAAACGCAGATCCTCAAGACCAATCTATGGAATCCATTACCCTTAGGTTGATTAAAAGGTTCTTAGCCTCGCATGGCTAAGGTAAACATAATTGAAATAAAAAGAAGAAGAAGAAGAAAAAAGATGAAGAACGCAATTGAATAAAAACTCAGAGAGAACTTCTCTGTTGTAAAAACTGACTACCAAGGGTTTCCTAGAGTCCCCTTTAAATAGCCGTCACGCAGGACGGCTAGGGTTTCATCGCTTCAGCCAAACATAAAATAAAAAACCGAATAAAATAAAATGAAACAATAAAACTTGGCTTTGGGCCACTTAAGTAATTGGGTTTTAATTTAAATTACAAGCCCAATAGTCAAACAAAACTTCATCAAACGCGTCCAACTTGGTGTCCGAAATCGACCAGCTTCTAGTCCGAATTGGGCTTAGAGCTCTGCATAAGAATTGTAGCTCTCTGTGTTATCTGAAAAACCCAACAAGAACAGAGTCTATCCGACAACTATGGACCGAGATATGGCCAAAATACAGAAGTAACGTAAAGCTGAAAAATTCTGACGAAAATAAATTAAACCAATTAAAAACTAAAAACCTAAATTAACTCTAACAATCATTATTTTATTCAAATAAATCCTAAAAATACTAATCAAGAGTAACAAATAAGTGTAACAAAATATGTGTTATCAAATTCCCCCACACTTATCTTTTTGCACTCCTGGGCAAAAACTAAAATTGAAAGTAAATACTAAGATCAACCAATCATTTCTAACAATTACCAAGCATACAGAAAATATACAAAGATCACAAGTCTTCTACAGATAAATCAATCAGGACAGAAATTCCCTAATCTCAAATCACAAGACCTGCTAACTTCAACTGCAACTGCTAACTGCATAAAAATGGTTCCTGACAAGATGCTCTCAATTTTTCTCTCAAGTGTATCAGTTAATTCAGTATATCACTCAAATCAACTCAAGAAAATCATCCTACCATAGGCTTGCTCAAGTTCTACTTCTCCACTGCTCATAACACATGCATGCACAAATCAAGAGGGCTTTATGCAGGGTTGTAATGGGGCTGAGGTAAAGGTATGGATGAATATGGAAGAGAAAGCTAAACACCCTAGAATTTTACAAAGAGCAAAAGTTAAGAACTAAACTAAGAACATAAAACAAAGATAATGAAAAGATAAACACTTTTTTTTCTTTTCTTTTCATTTTTTTTTTGTTTTTTTGTTTTTTTGTTTTTTTGTTTTTTTGTTTTTTGTTTTTTCTCTTTTTTTGTTTTTTTGTTTTTTTGTTTTGAAGAAGTAAAACCACATAGCAGAAATGAATCAGATAGTCACCCCCCACACTTAAACTTTTGTCCGTCTCGGGCAAACCCCCACACTTAAACACAACATCACAATGAAACCAATGCTCAGTAAAACTCCAGGGTGTGGAATTAATTGGTTTTTCACTTAGGCTTGTAATGCGGCTTAAGAAATAAAAGATATAAAGGCTCAAAGGGGCTCACCAAGGGATAATAATATAAGGGACGGCTATCTGGCTAAAGTGGGTACAGAAAAGAAAGAATGCCTCAATCATATTCATGCATGCAAGTGAAAAATGCAGTTTCAAAAAGAACAAGAGCAAGTTCTAGAGGACAACAATCAAGAGCAGAAACACACAAGAAAGAAAGCATGGCCAGAAGATATGCCATGTATGCGGGCTCAAAACCTCACAAGGGTAAACCAAGTCATGCAATCAACAGCACAGAATCAATAACCAGGTAGTTGTAATCCAAGAATCGAGATCAAAGCCTAACAGATTATGCTATCAAACACTGTGATCTAAGTCTACTCCATGTACCACTCAATAATTACCAGAAAGAAAAGAAAAATCTACCTATGAAAAATCATAAATTAAAAGAAAGAAAGGAAAAGAAAAATAAAAATGCAAATAACAGAAAGAAAAGAAAAAGTCAAAAACTAAAAGAAAGAAAGGAAAAGAAAAATAAAAATGCAAATAACAGAAAGAAAAGAAAAAGAGGGAAGAGAACTCCCTGAACTCCCTAAGGAGAATAAACAGCATCAAGTAGCTTGATTTCTTCCTCACTGGTTTAACACTTTCAAGTAAAATGCGGTGCATGCACATGGAAGGGCTGATTCCCACATTATCTGCTAAAGTCCATCCAATTGCCTTTTTATTTTCTTTCAGCAATGTCAGAAGCTTCACCTCCTGCTCAGGTAGAAGGTTCTTGGCCACTATCACAGGTAAGGGCAGAACCTTCAACTCCAATTTTGGAGGCTGCTCAATGGATGGAAGAGGTGTAGTTAGTGGTGCAAATTCTGCAGAAAACAAGTCAGCAGCAAT
Organism: Gastrolobium bilobum; assembly: GCF_033153095.1. Taxonomy (NCBI): domain Eukaryota; kingdom Viridiplantae; phylum Streptophyta; class Magnoliopsida; order Fabales; family Fabaceae; genus Gastrolobium; species Gastrolobium bilobum. The sequence continues at coordinate 2,710 of NW_026899838.1, forward strand.
GCCTGTAAACAAATTCTCAGAAACAGAATTAGGATCATCAATAATATCAGCAGGCAATTCAGAAAATGCAGAATCAGAATCATCAATCAGTGTATCATTGAAACCAGAAAGATGAGATGCTATTTCAGCACATACAATGCACTCTTGACTATCACCACAACCACATAAATTTGAATCAGTAGATGAAAAATCAGCAAGGAATTCAGCAGAAACATCCTCAACAACTTCATCTATTACATCAATGCAGAAAACAGAATGCTCAGATGTATCAGTGCTCTGCTTCTTGGAGCTAGTGTCACTTCCCTTAGATGTCTCAGCAGCAGTGTGGTTTGGCTCCTCCATATGCTTGCCAGACCGCAGAGTAATAGCACTCACATTTCTTCTTCCTTTTGGATTTGGAACTGTTTAGGATGGAAGGGAGCTGCCACTTGCTTGTTGATTTTGACTCAATGACGTTGCAAGTTGGCCAATCTGTGTTTGCAGATTCTGGAGGGAAGACTTAGTAATATGCTGGAACTGCAAATTGATAGTTGCCATCTGCTTCACTAAATCTTCCAAAGAAGGGCCATTGCTACTAGCTTGCTGCTGCACTAGTGGCTGTTATTGCAACTGTTGGGGAGCAGGTTGCTGGAAGTTTTGTCTCTGCTGTGGAATGAATTGCTGCTTCTGCTGGTATGGAAAATTTTGTTGACTCTGATATGGAACATTTTGCTGATTCTGGTTCCATCTGAGGTTGGGATGATTCTTCCAGCCAGGATTGTAAGTGTTGGAGAATGGATTATTTTGCTGCTGCTGCTGGTACTGTTGTTGCTGCTGCTGGTACTGTGGCTTTCCAGGAAAAACTGCAGCAACAGACTGATCAACTTGGAAACCGCTGTCTGGAAAGGAAGGACAAGCATCTGTAGGGTGAAAAATTGGATACATAGCAAACAGAAGCAAAAATAAATCTACTAAAAATAATAAATGAACTCAGAATGATATGAGACCAACTCTCCTAAATTCTAAATAACCCTACGGACTTAAAAATCAAATAAAAAATTTTCAAAAAATAAAATAAAATAGTAAACGAAGGAATTTGGAAAAACCAGGGCCTGATACGTGAGGCAAAGCCTCACGACTTTTGACAGGGATGATCGTCTCCTTCAGCTCACCAATTCTCAGAGCGATCAGAGCAAGTTGAACAAGTTCAGAAATACCCGATACGTCCTGGAACCAATCGCTCAAACTGAAGTTTTACCGATTTCCCCAAATTTTTTTTTTTTTTTTTTGATTGATTTTTTTTTTCAAAAACGAAAATTAAAGAAAAAAAAAGATGAAGATGAAAAAGAAGATGATCAAGAATCAGAAAACGATTTAGACCGATGCAATTTCCCCGGCAACGGCGCCAAATTTGACACGAGTTGTCGAACTCGCGCAAATTAAAAATTAATTCTTTAGGGTTCAGAAAATTTGCAGTAAAGTGGAAACCCTAGGTCGTCTCTCAAGGAAATTGTTTTGGTTAAAATCGCTTATGAGAACAGAAAATTAAAAAGGGGGTTTTGGAATTTGATTCAACAATTAAAAAGGCAGAATATAAATTTGGAATAAAAATTCGTAATTAAAAATAACCAACCTAAGGTTTGGGTTCCATGGACTTCTTTCCTCGGATAAGAAGATATCAGAATCGTGATTGATTTGTCAATCAGATCAGAATCCTTATTTCCAATTGACAACCCTCTCTAAGCGATCGCTTAGCATTTGATCAAAGACGATGCTTCTACTCATACAATCGCAAAGTATCAGCCCGCTTGATTTAAGGTCATAGGGTCAATCAACCTAATCATCAAATCTGATGATTAATCCCTTTCCATAATCGCAATCGCGAACCTCAGATTGAATATCCACGATCGCACGATATCAATCTGAGTTGGGAAGGGAAACAAAACTGATTTGAAATAAACGCAGATCCTCAAGACCAATCCATGGAATCCATTACCCTTAGGTTGATTAAAAGGTTCTTAGCCTCGCATGGCTAAGGTAAACATAATTGAAATAAAAAGAAGAAGAAGAAGAAAAAAGATGAAGAACGCAATTGAATAAAAACTCAGAGAGAACTTCTCTGTTGTAAAAACTGACTACCAAGGGTTTCCTAGAGTCCCCTTTAAATAGCCGTCACGCAGGACGGCTAGGGTTTCATCGCTTCAGCCAAACATAAAATAAAAAACCGAATAAAATAAAATGAAACAATAAAACTTGGCTTTGGGCCACTTAAGTAATTGGGTTTTAATTTAAATTACAAGTCCAATAGTCAAACAAAACTTCATCAAACGCGTCCAACTTGGTGTCCGAAATCTACCAGCTTCTAGTCCGAATTGGGCTTAGAGCTCTGCATAAGAATTGTAGCTCTCTGTGTTATCTGAAAAACCCAACAAGAACGGAGTCAATCCAACCACTATGGACCGAGATATGGCCAAAATACAGAAGTAACGTAAAGCTGAAAAATTCTGACGAAAATAAATTAAACCCAATTAAAAACTAAAAACCTAAATTAACTCTAACAATCATTATTTTATTCAAATAAATCCTAAAAATACTAATCAAGAGTAACAAATAAGTGTAACAAAATATGTGTTATCACATGCATATAACCATCCCCCCATGGGAAATGGTGGAACCAACAATGGCCAAACCGAGGACACGAAAGCTTACCTTGCAAGCTAGCTATCCAAGTCAAGAGTCCGCACAAACTCAAAGTCCAAACACAGCAGAATCACAATCTGTTTTAGACCAACAATTATATCAATTTTCATATTCTAATATTTACAATCTTAAACTAGACATCTTGAGGTTTACAACGATATGCTCTATGTCTCAATCGGAGTTGTATAACTCCGGTTATGTTTTACGCAAGGTGACCGTTGCAAATAGAATTTCCAGCAACCAAAACGCGACTTAAAAATTGACATTACGATCAAACCACTGATCCAATGGCTACTAAATTTTACAGAGTTGTACCCCCCTGTGTTAGCTTCACATAAGTCCAAACCTCACTCAATTTGGAGCTCTGTAGCTCGAGATATCGCAATATTACTAAACTAGGTCGTTGTTGTCTCATTTGCACAAAACTGGTTTCAGGTCATTTTCACAGGTGGTAATCAATTACCAAGGCATGGTAATCGATTACTGAACATGGTAATCGATTACTACCAGCAAGGTAATCGATTACTGCACAGGGTAATCGATTACCAACCAAAAGTAATCGATTACCGTGCGGGCAGAACAGTTTTCTGCAGAATTTTTCTGCATAAACCGAAGTGAAAATGGCTCCCAATGTCCAAGATTCGGTTTTGACCCAAAACAGAAGTTCATTAACAATTATTAGTCTCATATTAACAACCCTAAGCTTGAATGATTAAAGTTATCTCATTTCATAACATAAACAAGTTATTTTCATGAAAAACTAAAGGGAAGTTCAAGGTATACCAATGGGGTCCAAACTCAGCAACAAATTGGAGCTCTCCAACAAGGCTCAAAGATTCTGAGTTTGCAAGGGCACGAATATACAACACAAGGTGGGTTCTTTCTCTTCAAAGATCACACATTGAAACACAACAAACCAAGATAAAGACTCCCATAAGATGAACTCACAACTCAGCCCCCAAGAAGCACACCAAAAAGAACTAAGTCTCAATCACACCCAACCATGGTGATTTGAAGAAGAAACAAGGAAGAAATGTGGCTCCTGTGAGATTTTTCTAAGGGGAAATGAAGGTGGCAAGGGAGGAAGACACCAAGTCAGCAAGGGCTCAAAGTCACGTCGGAAATGGCTGAATAAGACCTAGGGTTGTGTGCCCTTAAGCTTAAATAGGTCCACTTAAGTGTAAACACGCAGTATTATCATAAATAGCTATGCTTATCATTTTAATCTCAAACTTCATATTCTGAACCTAGCCATTTTTCGAGGATTTTTCATATTTTTATTTTAATTTTTCGCAACACTTTTTTTGGTACGCAATAACACTGACAGTATTAGTTCTGGCATCAAATCTCATTATTTTGACTTCAAACTTGTTTTACAAGTCCTATATATTATTCTAGGAATGTTCATGCACTTATTATAATTTTCTGGGATACTTCACCGGTACGCATTTATACCGAGTAGCAGAACCGGTATCTGCACTTTTTGTCAGAAAAGCGACTTTCAGCATTATTAATCACTTTCTATATTTATTTAAGCCTCACAATAATTATTAGGGTCAATTATGGAATTATTTCCTAATTTCACATAATTAATTAATTAACTTCCTTAATTAACGGTGCGGGTTATTACATTCACCCCACCTTTTTAGGATTTTGTCCTCAAAATCAGAAAACATACATGTCTCGAAGCTCGGGATACTGCCGGAGAAGCTCGTCCTCTCGCTCCCAGAATTACCCTTTGGGGATTTTTCCTGTTCATCGTACTTTGACCATCGACATGGTCTCGCTCCTCAGCTTCTTCTCGCTACGTTCGAGAAACTTGAGTGGTCCGACGGGAGTTTTCAAGTTCTCCCGAACCTCTACAACATCCGGTTGTACAACGTGCGAAGGATCCGCTACAAACTTGCAAAGTTGAGACACGTAAAACACATCGTGGGTGTTGGTCAAGTTCAGAGACAAGGCAAACCGGTAGGCAACAGGTCCTACTCTACCACGTAACTGGTATGGCCCAATGAATCGCGGGCTCAGTTTCCTCGCCCCGGGTCCCGAACAACACCGGTGACTGTGAAAGTTTCGCAAAAACGTGCTCACCCTCACCAAACTCCAGCGGACAATTCTTAACATCAACATAGTTCTCTTGGCGATTCTGCTCCTGCTTCATATTTCCTCTGATCATCTGAATCGGCTGGGGTAAATTGGACAAGGTCCAAGATAAACAACTCTTTGTCTCCAACCTCAAACCAACAGGTAGGAGTTCTACACCTCCTACCAACAGCGCCTCGTAGGGTTCCATGCCCAGGCTAGCCAGGAACAACAGAATCGAGACCAGCCTGAGTCTAAGGCCAACCCACCACGAAGTTCATGGAAATACTTTCTCACTTCCATTGCGGTACTTCAAGAGGTTGAAGCTTACCCACGGCTTCTGGTGTTCAATCTTCACCTTCAGGCATCACAACAAACGGACACATAACAACAATGTCCTTCCTCATTCTAAGACACCGTCCTGGTTCTTCTCCATAAGCCCGTTCTCGACTCTCATAGTCTCAATCTCGAGAAGTGCATCCTCAATCAAGGAAGTCACCTTCAAATCTCGAAATTTCATATTGACAACAAAATGCCAAACGATTTCCTGGGACCACTAGTCGCTCCCTCAATAGAGGTGACATGACCCGACAAACTCAAACTACACAACACTCGAGGGAGTTGGGTCCTATTCCATGACTCTAACCTCAGCCAGAATTACCATATATAAACAATATCCTCAAAATAAATTCATACTCATTTCACAGTACGAAACATAATCATGTTCATTTCACAGTACGAAATCATAATCATGTTCATTTCACAGTACTAAATCATAATCATTTTATTTAACATACTCGTTTTCATAGTAGCTTACCTTAGTTCACGTACACCTGCAAAATTTTTCAATTTCTATAACATAATAACCAAAAACTATATGTATCGATATACCTCAATCTCTATGGTATCTGCAAAATCGAGAGTAAGTCAAAGGTGAAATAACATTGATATATTAGCACAGTTCATCGTACTCATTTCATGCTTAACACTATCCATGGTGTTAACATGCCAACTACTCCTTACGCATGTCAATAATCAACATAAAATCCCAAAGTCATGGAGACCACTCAACTCACAACGAATTGTACATGCACTGTCTTGTATATACAAGATCACCCGTGGCCTTGCCACAACTTCCAAGTGTTCCACACTCAGTTTCTCTGAAGAGAATTTCACATCCTCAAACAGAGCACCATCACGCTTAAGTAATGGCGTAAGGCATCTTACCTTAAGAACAAATGACCGGTGTTTCCCATGGAGGCACGCTCGGTCGGATGAAGTCTTTCGTTGAAAGACTCTCAGAATGCTACTTCAACTCAGCCAGCTCTGGTGGCGACATTCGGTATGGAGCTAATGCAATAGGCCCCACACCAGGCAACAATTCAATGGAGAATGCTATCTCCCGCTATGGCGAACACCCAGGAATCTCCTCCAGAACAGCTCGAGGAATTCCTTCACCACAGGAATGCCAGTGAGATCCTCCTGTGTCCCACTCACCAAACCTCCCAATCATGACAAAACCAATGTCCCTGCTCACCAGGCTGTCCTAGCCCGCAGCAATGAAAAAGGCGAGGAACTGGCGGTGGAGTCACACAGAGACATCACAACTCGCTAAGCACAACAATCCGTCAAATAATCAATCACCACACAACTATTGGACAATCCATCCACGCCAAGGATGATTTCCAAATTTGCCATCGGCAATCCCAATCAGATTTACCAAGTAATCACGGCCATCCCACTGGAACACGACATCTCGATGTACAGTGGTAGTATCGCACTTTTCTCCGGTGGCGGTAATCACCCTCAACGGTGGAGAAGGCACAAACATGGGCAACTCACGCCCCACAACAATCGGGGTTGCAATAAAGAATGCGTAGCCCCGGAATTAAACAAAGCATCCAAAAACAACACCACCAATGGTGACCGTACCTCTAACAAGGTTCGGAGCTCAATCCGCCTGCTGCCGATCTAAAGTGTAAACTCGCCCCATGGAAGGTGGCACATCTGGTGCCGCTGTAGGTGGAAGGGGAACCATCTAAAGTGGAACTGCATGAACTGCTGCAGCTCTCGCCGTTGACGACGGACACTCTCTAAAATAGTGGCCTTCCTTGCCACACTGGAAACATATGGTCTGGCCGGTAGTACACGGCCCCATATGAACCCTCCCACATCCCGTGCATCTGGGAGTAGGAAGTCTCGCTACACTCCCCTACATGGACGTCCCTTTGAACTGACTAGGCGCCTGCCTAGCAGCCAACTGCTTACCTTTGCCTTTTTTAGCAAACTTCCTGTCTTTCCAGGAAGTGGAACTATCAGCTCTTTTCGTCTAAGCAATCTTGGCCCTCTTGACCTTACTCGAGTTGCAGAAGTCCTCGATGTCCCGACACTGCTGCACCAGTGTCCCGAAGTCTCTCGAAGCAGAACCAGCAAGGAACCCAGCAATATCATCACTAAGTCCCCTGCGGAACTTAGCAGCCAAGAATGTCGGAGTAGGCCTCGCCATTCGGAAGTGTGCAAACTTCACCAGCTGATTGAACTTGGCCAGGTACTCGTCAACAGACAACGAGCCCTGAACCAACCTGTCGAACTCCCCCTGCTTCCTCTCCTATGCATCATAAGGGAAGTACTGACCCAGAAATCAATCCTTGAAGAATGGCCACGTCATCACATGGCCCTGCATCTCGTAGACATGAGAAGTGTTCGTCCACCACTCGTGGGCATCGCCCTCCAGCAAATAGGTAGCGAACAATAGCTTCTGCGGATCAGTACACTGCATGACCCAGAATATCTTGTCCAGCGCCTGAAGCCATCTCGCCGCAGCAATAGGATCATAAAATCCATCAAAGGTAGGTGGCTTATACCTACGGAAAGCATTCAGCTGGCGATCGATCTCATCTTGATCCTCAACAAGCACAAGGACGGTCTGCATGGCCCCCGTAAAGTGACTGCCATCACCCAACTGACTCTGACTGTCGTCCTGCAGACTGGGTGGAGGCGGTGGTGGCGGTGGAGGTGGCGGCGGAGGGAACTGACCAACAGCAGGACCAGCCCTCATCTCCTTCAACATGACCTTCATCATGGTCATGTTCGCCAACCTGTTCGCCTCGAGGACATCCTCAATGGTCCTCCGGTTTGTCTCACGAACATCTTCCGCGGCTTTCCGGTTCGCCTCGCGAATGGCGTCCATCATTGCCAAGTTGGCCAATCTGCTGGCCTCCTGATCGGCTAATCTAGCTGCCTGCATCTCAGCCAATGCAGCCAGGATAGGGTCGGGTTGATCCTCGGCAGTCTCACGAGTTCTCCTGGGTCCTACCATGACTCTGCACAAGTTACACAAATTATGAGTTGATCAGGCCCGCGCAATGTGATAACATATGCATCATCCTAATAAAAACCCAACGGAGCAAACACACGAGACAGACACACTACAGAACATTCTAAGTTATTGCAATACATACAGACTTTTCCCTTGAACCTGGCTCTGATACCATAAAACGTAACACCCCGTATATATCCGGTAATGTTATCATATCATCGTATTAAGCTGCGCTTAATTAAAATTGCGGAATATCTTTTTCTTTTCAATTATGATGTCATTATACTTAGCCAAGTTGAATACTTAATTCTTTTCAAAACATTGCCTGTATGTAATTGCAAAGACAACTAATTGAAATACCTCATAATATATAATAACAGTGAGTATCTAAAATCACGGATCTACAACCTGTAGTCCGGACAATATCCTGATACATTATTACAACTCCAATCCAAACTATGACATAGTCAAGTCAACGTGGCATGGACAATCTCCATGCTCACCAAATAACAACAGTGTCTCAACAAGATAATCCATAATACTAAATGAAGCTAAAAGAATAATAGCAACAGGCAAATCCAGCAATCAACATGTCAGCATATAATCAGCCATATCTAACTCACCTCTGGCCTCCTGCCGCCTGAGGTCTCAACCCCAGCATTACCTGAACCTGAAATGGTGCCCCAAACGTGGGGTGAGATCTCTAAACAGAAATCTCAATAAGACAAGGGGTCCTCAAGGATCTTCCACCCCAAGCTCACTTACATGTGCAATAGAAGTTCAAAAGTAGTTTAACAGTATAATTTCCAAAATAGTGCAATGCAGTAGATAATCATGTTATGTAGGTTATAACTATTCTACTGATCAGAGAAGTGCAGGAATACGTTTATTACCCACACAGTACCAGCCCACGCTATATCAGCCCATGCTGTACCTACCCCCAAGGGACCACCCCATGGCTTCCCTTAAGGCAAACACCACATAAATATCATACAACAATTGCACTTAACAACTCCATAGTATTTCAATAAAACAGTAAATGAAAACAAATCATGCATATAACCATCCCCCCATGAGAAATGGTGGAACCAACAATGGCTAAACCGAGGACACGAAAGCTTACCTTGCAAGCTAGCTATCCAAGTCAAGAGTCCGCACAATCTGTTTTAGACCAACAATTATATCAATATTCATATTCTAATATTTACAATGTTAAACTAGACATCTTGAGGTTTCCAAAGATATACTTTATGTCTCAATCGGAGTCGTATAACTCCCGTTATGTTTTACGCAAGGTGACCGCTACAAACAGAATTTCCTGCAACCAAAACGCGACTTAAAAATTGACACTGCGATCAAACCACAGATCTAATGGATACTAAATTTTATAGAGTTGTATCCCTCTGTGTTAGCTTCACATAGGTGCAAATCTCACTCAATTTAGAGCTCTGTAGCTTGAGATATCGCAATATTACTAAACTAGGTCGTTGTTGTCACATTTGCACAAAACTGGTTTCAGGTCATTTTCACAGGTGGTAATCGATTACCAAGGCATGGTAATCGATTACTGAACATGGTAATCGATTACTTTTGGTTGGTAATCGATTACTGCACATGGTAATCGATTACCAACCAAAAGTAATCGATTACCGTGCGGGCAAAACAGTTTTCTGCAGAATTTTTCTGCATAAACCGAAATGAAAATGGCTCCCAATGATCCAAGGTTCGGTTTTGACCCAAAACAGAAGTTCATTAACACTCATTAGTCTCATATTAACAACCCTAAGCTTGAATGATTAAAGTTATCTCATTTCATAACATAAACAAGCTATTTTCATGAAAAACTAAAGGGAAGTTCAAGGTATACCAATGTGGTCCAAACTCAGCAACAAAGAAGGCTCTTGGAGCTCTCCAACAAGGCTCAAAGATTCTGACTTTGCAAGGGAACGAAAATACAACACAAGGTGGGTTCTTTCTCTTCAAAGATCACACTTTGAAACACAACAAACCAAGATAAAGACTCCCACAAGATGAACTCACAACTCAGCCCCCAAGAAGCACACCAAACAGAACTACAACTCAGAAAACACACTCTTTTCCCCCACCCAAGTCTCGATCACACCCAACCATGGTGATTTGAAGAAGAAACAAGGAAGAAAGGTGGCTCCTTTGAGATTTTTCTAAGGAGAAATGAAGGTGGAAAGGGAGGAAGACACCAAGTCAGCAAGGGCTCAAAGTCACGTGGGAAATGGCTGAATAAGACCTAGGGTTGTGTGCCCTTAAGCTTAAATAGGTCCACTTAAGTGTAAACCCGCAGTAGTATCATAAATAGCTACGCTTATCATTTTAATCTCAAACTTCATATTATGAACCTAGCCATTTTTCTAGGATTTTTCATATTTTTATATTAATTTTTTGCAACACTTTTTCGGTACGCGTTTTAACACTGACAATATTAGTTCTTGCATCAAATCTCATTATTTTGACTTCAAACTTGTTTTACAAGTCCTATATATTATTCTAGGAATGTTCATGCACTTATTATAATTTTCTGGGATACTTCACCGGTACGCATTTATACCGAGTAGCAGAATCGGTATCTGCACTTTTCGTCAGAAAAGCGACTTTCAGCATTATTAATCACTTTCTATATTTATTTAAGCCTCATAATAATTATTAGGGTCAATTATGAAATTCTTTCCTAATTTCACATAATTAATTAATTAACTTCCTTAATTGACGGTGCGGGTTCTTACAGCTCCCAAGTCACAAAGTGCTTTTCCTACTTCCACATCTCCAATAGAAATAGGAATGCTGAAACTTCCTGGATCTTTTAACTTTGGAGGAAGCTTCTTCTGAATCAGGGCACTACACTCCTCCGTTAAAGCCACAGTCTCACCATCTTTCAATTTCCTCTTCTTAGACAAGAGATCCTTCATAAATTTTGCTTAGTGAGGCATGTTTTCCAAGGCTTCAGCAAATGGAATGTTGATCTGCAATTTCTTGAAAATATCCAGAAACCTTGCATAATGTTGTTTCTGAATTTCTTGCTTCAACCTCTGAGGATAGGGAACTTTGGCATATGGAGATAGATTAACTGGCTGGTCTTGCTTGTCAGCCATTTTCTTCTTCTCCCACTTCATCAACTTCTAGGGTGAAGAATTGTTTTCCACAACTACCTCATCTTCTTTCTTATCTTCCTTAACTTTTTCTTCTTCATCATTTTCAATTACAACATCTTCAACAACAACTTCTTCCTCATCTTTCTTTTCTCTCACTTTCTTCTCTTCCACTTTCTTGTTAACCGGTTGAAGCACAAGCCCACTTCTTGTAATAATGGACTTACAATGCTCCTTTGGATTGACCATTGTATCACCAGGGAATTTTCCCTGTGGTCTCCCAGATATCTGCCTGGATAACTGACCAATTTGGGTCTCCAAATTTCGGATGGATGCTTCTTGGTTCCTGAATGATGTTTTTGTCTCTTACATGAATGCAGAAGTTTCTTCCCTGGAAGAATTAGACCTTTGTATATAATCTTGAGTGGTCTTTGATAGCTGGGCAAAAGCTTTCTCCCAAGCAGAAGTATCACCTTGTTGTGAATAATGTGATGGAGGAGGATGCAGTGGAGGATTCAATTGATGATTAGAACTGTAACTGAACCCTGGGTGTTGATTCTTATTCTTCCATGGTGGAACATATACATTTCGCCCCTGGTTGTTATGGTTCCTTTGATCATACCATACCCTATTCACTTCTGCCTGTTCAACAGATCCCCCATAATCACAATCATATGTAACATGGCTCTTCCCATAAATTGCACGCACATAATTAGTGTCTACAGAAGCAACCTTTTGAGAAGATAGCTTCTTAGTGAGAGCATCCAGCTGTTGTTGTTGTTGTTTTTACATTTGCATCATCTGATCATTCTTGGCTAACAGAGCATCATAACCATCAAGTTTTATAATTCCCGTTCTTCTATCACTAACTGGAGCATTATCAAACTCTTGAGATGCCAGAGATTCAAAGATGTCAAGGGCTTCCTGAGGAGTCTTGGTTGTTAGTGAACCATCAGTTGTGGCATTCACCAATGTCCTAGTGTTGGTTGTCAACCCTTGGAGAAATATTGCTGCTTGATTCCACACTTCGATTCCATGTTGTGGATATTTCCTCAAAAGTGTCTTGAACCTCTCCCAGGCTTCATAGATAGACTCTGATTCTTTCTGTTTGAACCATGTAATATCATCCTTCAACTTTGCCCTCTTAGATGTTGAAAAGAACCGGGCTAAGAACTTAGTCTGAAGATCATCCCAAGTTGTGATACTCCCTTGAGGTAATGATTGTAACCATCTTCTTGCATCATCCTTCAGGGAATGAGTGATCATCCTTAACAAGATGGCATCTCTAGTCACACTATTGATCTTAACCGTATCACTTAACAGTAAGAAATTTTCAATGTGCAAATATGGATCTTCTGCACTGGTACCAGCAAACTGTTCCTTCTGCACCAATTATACTAGTGCAGGTTTCAACTCAAAATTATTAGGCTCCGTAGTTGGTCGAACAACACTCCCAATCGGTAGAATGAATGTGGGAGTCATGTAATCTCCCAGTGTCCTCTGTGGTGGTGGCACATAATTTTCTGCCATGACTTCTTCCTGAATTGTCACACTGGCTTCGCCCCTTTCTTGTAGCTTTCTTTGTCTTGTTGTCTTCCTGTTCTTCCTAATTACCTTTCTCCCCACAGAACACTTCATCCATTATCACTTATCTGAACCTTTTAATCTGAAAGATTGGAATGAATGTGGGTTCTTGGTTTTGTAGAAAAACAGGCTTAAGCTCAAAGGTTTCATGCAATGGAAAATTAAGGTAAAATTAAGGTTGGCCATGTAAATTTTCTGGTTCAAAAAGAAAGTGCCTCAATCATTTCTACCCTATACATCACAACCATATAAAGCAAGAAAAACAGGGCAAGTTCTAGAGTTATTCATGCAGCGAAGTGCTCTCTGAACAAAATTTTCTGTATAGGCTCAATTTCTTTCAGAGTGCATGCTTGACTTTCTCTATATGTATCAAAACTAATCTCCCTACTCTTACACATTGAATGAGTCATGCAATCATTTTATTTTTGCTCAACATGCAAGGTATAAGATTGTATCCTTAATTTGATCAATCATCTAAAACTTTGATCAGTCAAATCCTCATGGAATTCCATATCAAAACTGAAATCCAAATTCTGTATCAAAACTATCTAAATCACACAAGAAAACTTAGAAAAGAAAAGGATTGATATGTTTTCCTGTTTTGGCTCATCAATTTGTGTGACATCTCCATGAAGTTGCGTGCCATTCAATCACACCCAACCTTTCTGGCTTCACCCCTTTCTTGTAGCTTTCTATGTCTTGCTGCCTTCCTGTTCTTCCTAATTGTCTTTTCTAATTCTGGATCAAACAACAAAGAGTTGGGATTAATAGTTCCTCGCATACACCAGAATTGGAATTAACAAAACTTCACACAAAAATATAAATTGCTGAAAATAAAATATTCAATCTCAAATATTAATGGTGTATGTCAATGTTGAAGAACAAATCCCCGGTAACGGCGCCAAAAACTTGTTGCAACTTTAGCAAGTGTACTAGTCGTACAAGTAATAAAATGATGAATAAAGATCGTTCCCACGAAGATTTGTGTACAAACACCAACTAACCATATATACTTAAGTTGAATCAAACAAAAAGTTATTGATTGCTTTGATAATTGTCACAAGAAATTTGAATTGTATTAGAATTTGACAAAATAATAGGATATGAACTATAATTTTAAAAACAAGTAGTCAGAAATCAATTTCCCTCAAGCATGAATTTATGTAAGAATCAATTCTATTATGAATTATCTTTCATGTGATGTTAATCAACCTTTTTCTTATCATCAAGATGTAATCCCTTACTATCCTGATTGATACATTAATCAAGAACCCCAATCCCTTGGTGATTCCCTTCTTAATACATACATTCAACACTAAGATTTTAAAGATTACATCAGAGTCCTAGCATCAATCCCTTGAATACTAGAACACTGATGATGAAATTAACAGTTGTAGAAATAATGTAAACATTCCTGTTCTACACTACTCCTTTGATGGAAAGAATTGATACAGGAAACTTCATATCATCACATAAAAGAAACTCATAATATTCAATCAAATATACATAAATCATCCTTGAGTTCCATTGAAATCAGACTACAAAGGACTCTACTCAGACATGGTAAAAGAAATAACAAGAGAAGAGGAAAGATCAAACTCCATTGTCATGATGTTGAGTCTTCAATCTTCAATCACAATTACATAAGTATACTAAACTAATACAAGAACTAAGTCCTAAAGAATTTGGAAAGTCAGAGAAAATGAAAAGTCAGATCAGAATTTATCTGACATGATCTGTTCAAATGTGAAGGCCCATTGCCTTTTATAGTTTTCAAATTACAACTGAAATTTAACCAAAAACTGACTTGGGCGCTAAAACGTTCCCTGTTGGACGTTTTAGCGCTCAACTTTGACGGATGCCCAACTGCTTTCAACTGTCTTCAGCGCTAAAACATTCTACTTGGACGATTTAGCGTTCACGACCAGAACCTTCTTGCACATTAGAGCGCTAAAACCCTTGCATTGGACGTTTTAGCGCTAAAGACCAGAATCTTTTTCAACAGCAGAGCGCTAAAACCCTTGCATTGGACATTTTAGCGCTCGACACCAACAATTTAAGGCCTCAATATGCAGCAGCGCGCTAAAACGTTCTCCTTGGGCGTTTTAGCGCTTAACACTTAGCATTCTCCCATTCTTCAGAATCTTCTTCCTTCTCTCTTTTGCTTCTTGAGCTTCATTTCCCTACAAGAACAATGTAAATTTTCAATACATCTTCAAGAACTTGTATTTAGGACTTTCGAGGACATTGACCCTCTTTTCCATCCATTTAATCACACAAATTAAGCTAATTCATGGTTAAAAACCTGATGAACTAAGGGTTTATCATTTACTTTTTAGGTTTGTTTGATAACTTAGATATATTTCCAAGTACTATCTATTGACCTGGCCGAGGTCAAAATATATTTTACGGATTTCGCGTT
Source organism: Gastrolobium bilobum (assembly GCF_033153095.1). NCBI lineage: Eukaryota > Viridiplantae > Streptophyta > Magnoliopsida > Fabales > Fabaceae > Gastrolobium > Gastrolobium bilobum. The sequence goes on from NW_026899838.1 coordinate 17,915, forward strand.
TTTCTTTGTCACTTTCCGTGACATTTTTTATTTTAACTTAAGTTTTTGCTAAGTTTACTATTGATGAAGGTGAGCATTGCTTCCTTCAATCATGATCTAGGTGTTTGCAACCCAATTTTATCTAAGGTAAAGGCAATATTGTCACATGTCCTTGTCTGATTTTTCAACCATAATACGGAGCATTTCGACTTGATCAGAGTCAGCATGACAAATCACACTTATATCTCGGATTTATAATATATTGATGCATCATAATCTTATAAGGATAAATTTTGAAAAGAAAAATTCCTCATTTACTGATATCAAAAATACTGATTACATGAATTTTCCAGTATAGTCGGCGCAATCCCTATAAAGCAAAATAATTCGCCTAGAAATTGAAAGAACTTAAAAAATAGCCAACCCATGGAACTAGGATTTAACTATAATACATCTTCACTTTATTCGCGTTCTATGTTCTTTTGATAGGCTTTCCTTCTGTCGTTTCTAGGATATACGCTCATTTTCCGAGTTTTTCTTTAACCCGGTAAGGGCATTCCCAGTCTGCAGCTAGCTTCCCATCTTTCGCATTCTTGTTGTCGATATCTGCTCTTCTAAGTACCAGGTTATCTTTTTCAAATGCTCTTGGTCTTGCTATTCTGTTGTGTCTAGCTGCTACCAATTGTTTGGTTGCTATATCTCGGCAATGTGCCGTAACTCTGACTTCATTTATCAAGTCTAGCTCAGTTGCAAGAGCTTTACTATTTTCTTCTTCTTTCTGCTTGATAGCGTTTATCCTTCTCTAAGAAGGTTCCCCTATCTCAACTGGGATCATAGCCTCGCATCCATAAGTAAGTCTGAATGGAGTTTCTCCAGTTGCTGTTTGGATACTTGTTCTGTATCCCCATAAAACAAAGTATAGATGATGAACCCAGCTATCTTTAGCATCTTCTATCCGTTTTCTCAGTCCATCCACAAATACTTTGTTCGCAACTTCAGCTTGCCTATTTGATTGAGGATGTTCTACAGATACAAAGTGGTTATTGATCTTTAAGTCCTTCATTAATCCTTGGAACCTTTTATCAGTGAATTGAGTTCCATTATCAGTCACTACCTCAGCTAGTATTCCAAACCTGGAAATAATATTTCTTTCAAAAAATCTTTGAACTCGAGCCGAGGTTCTAGTAGTGATAGGTTCATCTTCTATCCACTTTGTGAAGTAGTCAACAGCTATAATAAGCCATTTCAGTTGTCCTTCAACAGCCTTGAATGGTCCTAGCAAATCCATTCCTCATTTGTAAAAGGGCCATGGAGCCTAGATGTGTTTCAACTCTTCTGGAGGTGAAAGCATTATCCTAGCATGTTTTTGGCAGTTGCTACATTTCTTCACATGATCTTTTGAGTCAACTTCCATGGTCGGCCAATAATACTGTAAGAACCTGCACCGTTAAATTAGGAATTTAATTAATTAATTATAAGATTAATGAGATGATTCCATAATTGACCCTAATAATTATGTGAAGGCTTAAATAATTATGGTAAGTGATTAATAATGTTGAAAGTTGCTTTTCTGACGAAAAGTGCAGATACCGGTTCTGCTTCGCGGTATAAGTGTGTACCGGTGAAGTATCCTGAAAAATTATAATAAATGCATGAATTTTCCTAGATTAATATTTAGGACTAGTATGTCAAGTTTGGAGTCAAAATAATGAGAACTGATGTCAGAACTAATACTGTCAGCGAGAAAAACGTGGAGCGGAAAAGTTTTGCAAAAAAATAAAATAAATATATGAAAATTTCTAGAAAAATATATAGGTTAAGAATCTAAAATTTTGGAGCTAAACGAAGAGGGGAACTAATTAAACTAATACTGTTAGTTTAACTTAAGTGGCAATATAAATAGAAAAAGCGATCAAAACCCTAGGTTTTTTTTAAGAAACTCAGCAGCAGCTGAGTGTGGCTTCCCTTTGGAGTTTCTTGGAGTCTTATCCTTCTTCTCTAAAGTTTCCATCTTTTTCCTCCTCTCCTCCATTGAAACATCACCCAACCATTAAAGCTCTAGTCTTGTTGAAGGAGAACCCATTCTTGAAAGATTTGGGTGCTTTCTAAACCTCTAAAGCTCTCATTTTTTCTGTTCTCAAAAGGATCCAAGGTAAATTTAACTAACCCCTTTGTAAATTCATAAATTGGTTATACCCCTTATTATGTGTTACTGTTATATTAGCATTTTTGATATTTGTTTGCGTTTCTTGTCTTCGGTTTGTTATATTTTTTATGTTTTCCTTCGTCGAATTGCGTGAATTTACAATAAAGATTCTGATCAGAACTTGAAAGAAAGCATACTTTTCAGAACTGGTCTTCGAAAGCATTAGAGATTTGCTTACTTGGTCATGGACTTCAAAAACCGAAAACGTTATATATATATATATATATATATATATATATATATATATATAGGGTTTTATAAGAGTTATGTTGTAGGAAAAATGATTGTGTAATGTTATAGAGATTTGTTTTGCGTGCCGTAATTTCTTTTTTTTCTTTTTTTTTTCAAAAAGTGTGGGCCCCACAAAATGTTGTGTGTAGGAAAGTTTGTTGTGTCATGTTAAATGACAAATGCAAACCCCATATATATATAACATTATATATATTTATATTTATATATAATAAATAAATATATTTTGTGGCTATATATATATATATTTATAAGATAATAATTATCTAAAATTAAAGAAGCTAAATAGTATGTCTTAGAAAGGATCTCCAGGTTTGAAATGAAAGAGAAAATAATACCCGATTTCTTGGAATTTTAAAATATGTATATTGATATTGTGATGGTCATTGAACCAGATCTGTGAGTGCATTGGATTCTATTTGTGGTGTGGACAATTGTGATACCGAGTTCGAGTCAAAGGGGCATACAGGTACAGGTAAGCTTTTGTGTCATCGGTTTAGTCATTGTGTGGTTCCACCATATCCCATGGGGAAATGGTTTATATGCATGATGTGTTTACATGCTTTGATAATTGAAAATGTTGTTGAGCTTTATGTGCAATTGCTTATAATATGTATGTGTTGTTCCACTTTGACGGTTAGCCTGAGTATGTGGCGTCATACAAGACGGTGACACTGTGGGTGGGTGCAAGTGGCATCTTGCATTAGTGTGGGTAATAGACGTATTCCTGCATTTTTTTGGCCAGTAGATTAGTATTGACACACATGACATGATTATCTGCTGCATTGCACTATTTTAGAACTTATATTGCACATGTAAGTGAGCTTGGGGTGGAAGATCCTTGAGGACCCCTTGCCTTACTGAGATTTCTGTTTAGAGATCTCACCCCACGTTTGGGGCGCTTATTTCAAGTTCAGGTAACCCAGGGGTTGAGACCTCTAGCGGCAGGAGGCCGGAACTTAGCTGATATTTCTGCCTATGCTATTTATGTTTGGATGCTGGATGATATTTGTTGCTGTTATGCTATTAGTTTCGTGTTATGGATTTTAAGCTAAGACTCTGTTGATTATGTTGCTATTTGGTGAGCATGGGGATTGTCCATGCCACATTGTCTTGACTTTATGTTTTTAGTTGATTCGAGTTGTATAATTGTATCAGGATTATGTCCGGACTACGTGTTGTAGATCCGTGACTTAGATACTCACTTATTTATTCATGAGGTATTTTCAGTTAGCTGTCTTTTGCAATTTACATACAGGCGATGTTTTTATGAAATTGATTAAGTAATTAACTTGGCTAAGTTAATGACGTCATAATTGAAAAGTAAAAATTATTTCGCATATTTTAATTAAGCGTGGCTTAATACGATGACATGTTAACAAACCGGGTTAACACGGGGTGTTACAAATACCCTACCCGAAGAGTTTTTCTAGCTAAGGCTTTAGCTCCCATGTGTTAGCCATTAATTGTTAATACATACGTGTCTTAGAGACAATCTGAGAGTCAGATGAACCCATGTACTTCTTTATTTATTATGAATAAATTTTATGAATAAAAGAATTTTTTATCTTGTGTCATATTGCATGTCTCAAATATTGAATATGAGTAACTGGATAAAGCCCTTGGATTGGAATGGGTGTCACATTGAGGATTTGTGATAGGGATCACGTTCATGAGGGCTCCCTGACACCATACCTCCATTGCCAGAAATATGTTCCTAGTCTAAAGGTACCGATAATGGGCATTGGTGATCTCGAGTAAGACTAGCACGACTCAGCTACTTGCATAGAGATGCAAGGTAGAGTTCTCGTGAGCTACAGACATGGAGATGTCTTAGCTGACTCGTGGGTGGACCTATTGGAGAATGCACTGAACTGGCCCACAAAGAGACACTATAAGAAATCTCATAGATAGTATCAATAGGTAATGTCTCTTATTATTTGTGTGCTTCTTTCATTAGACCTGACGTTGTCATATAGACCTATGCTCTGGAAGGCTTGCTTTGATTGTATACCATGTCTTCCTGAAACATGGAGACTCGTAGGTATGCTCTTGGGCATGCCCAAAGGACTCAGGGCTAGTGTGACAAGCTAAAGGAATTCGTCAATCTCTGCGAGAGATTAGGTTATTCGTAGACCGGTGAAACTGGGATGACATTCTCGGGACTCGGGAATCTATGCATAGTAAAGGAGTTATGAGATGACCCGCTCTTTAGTCTCCATAAATGAAGATTCCCTGTTTCGGCAAAAGCTAACCCTAGACCACAGGGGTTGATACGTTTTCCTTGACCTAGGACAATGAGACGGATAACCGAGACGAAAGGATAATTCACATGGTAACCAAATAGGTATAATAGGTTGATCATTCGATGAACTCAACTAGCTCTGGGATAACAAAGCATTGCTAGTGCTCTGTGTTGTCATTAGATGGATTGAGCCTAATGGGCTTAAGCCCATTTATGTCAATGGCTATATTGGGCCTGATGGATCGCACACAAACACCTTAAGTTGTCTTGAATTCTAGCATATGTGATTTAAGCCCAATAAGGCATAATGGGCCTAAGTTGGAAAAGCCCACATATTGGGCCAAGAGAGAGTAGGTGACATGATGGGTCAAGTTGGACTTGATCCATGATGTAACCTAATTAATTTAAATGTTAAATTAATAAAATTAATTTGAATTCGAATTTCGAATTGGAAATTTGAATTTAAATAAAAATAATTTGAATTCTAATTTCGAATTGAAAATTTGAATTTAAATATAATCATTAAATTAGATTTTATGAAGATGGAGAAAATAAAGGAAACCAATCAATTATATTGATTTACCAAAATTAAGGAAATCAATTAATTAAATTAATTGGCTGAAATTTAGAAAATTTATCAATTGGATTGATGGACCAAAATTAAGGAAATCAATTAATTAAATTAATTGGCTAAAATTTGGGAAACAAATTAGTTGGATTGATTGGATAAAATGAAGGAAACCTAATAATTAAATTAATTGGCAGAAATTGGTGGAAACCAATCAATTGGATTGATTGACCAAATTAAGGGAATCAATTAATTAAATTAATTGGCTGAAATTGGGGAAACCAATCAATTGGATTGATTGGATAAAATTAAGGAAATTACCCAATAAGATTGGGATTTGATGAGGTCGCTAATTTGACCTAGTCTTAGGTTAATGAGGCGCCACACACACACACACACACATATATATATATATATATATATATATATATATATATATATATAACCCCTCTTATTCCTTAGTTTTTGTAACTCATCTTCTCTAATTTTCTCCACTGAAACCTTAGTCAACACACACATCAGTGTGACAGCTATCTCTCTCTTGGAATAACTAAAGGCACCACCCGATCTCTATTCTTCTTTTGAGTTTAGCAACCTTCATAAAAGGATATTGGGCATTCAAAGAAGCATTCTTCACTTACAAGACAACAAGGTGGTGTGGATTTCTATCGAAGGACTTATGTTCTTTAAGTCTTAAGAATTGATCAAGAACGCATATGATCAGGAATAGTTATCCGAATAAATTTTGCATGATTCATGGGTTGAACATGATTGAGGGTGGGCAAAGGTTGCTTCTTCCGCACAAAAATTTTAATTTTCCCTCTTTTATGTTCATGGACTACAAAAGGATACTTTCATTAATTCCTTCATGTATCTCGGCTAGGACATATTTAGCTTCTTCTGAGTTTAGGCATTTTAGCATTGGGGAATGCAACCCCTTTCTATATAACTGATCCTCGACGATTGTATACTGCTTTGCATCTCGGATCAATTTCTTAGATTCCATTGAGTCTTATGGCAGTGTTCCTTTTCCAAGGTAAGTAATAATTGGCTGCCTCCAATCACCTGCCGATGTAATCACCATTACACAACTCGGTTCTACATTGCTCTGTTGAACCACGGTTTTATGATTACCCGGGTTCTTAGTACTTTCCAGCTTAGATAAGAAGTCGGCTTTGTTGTTCTCTTCTTAAGGAATATGAGTGATTATCACTTCTTCAAACTCGGTCATAATTTCTTTGACTCTATTCAAATATTTCATCAGCAGAGGACCTTTGGCTTGATATTTGCCATCAATTTATGAAGTGACAAGTTGGAAAGTTCAAACATAGAGAGTGCTCTATTGAAACTCCTTATGGACTTTCAAGTATTATCTCGGCTCCACTCCCTTTGCTGTTTGACGAACCATCAACATAAACCTTCCAAACGTCGTTTGGTTCAGCACTTCCTTTAACTGTCGGGGTGATCTCCATTATGAATTCAGAGCCAAAGCTTGCGACTTAATTGCATGCCGAGTTTCATACGTTATGTCGTATTCAGAGAGCAATATTCTCAGTTAGTCATTCTCCCAGCCAAATCTGGCTTATGCAAAACTTGCCGTATCGGTTGGTTAGTTTTGACTATTATTTGATGTCCTAGAAAATATGGTCGTAGTCTTCTCGCTGTGATGAGTAAGGCAAATGCCACTTTCTCTAGCTTCTGATATCTCATCTTAGGACCTTGAAGAGTTCGGCTAACAAAATATATCGGCTCTTGGCCTTTACTCGTTTCTTTTACCAGCACGGCATTTATTGCTTCTTCTCCAACAGTCAAGTATAAAATGAGGACTTCTCTAGGTTCTGGCTTTGACCATACTGGCAGTGCCGCCAAACATTTCTTTATTCTCTCAAACGTGGATTCACAATCCAGGTTCCATCCATGCTCAGCTTCTTTCTTTAATAACTTGAAAAATGGGAGGGCATTTTCAGCCGACTTAGGCAGGAATCTAGTCAGGGCAGCCAGCCTACCCGTCAGTTGTTGAACCTCTTTTCTTACTTTTAGGAGCCTTCATGTCCAGTACAACTTTGCATTTATCTGGATTTTCTTCAATTCCTCTGTGGGTTAACATAAAATCCAAAAATTTTCCTGCCGGGACTCCAAATATGCATTTAACCTAGTTCAAACGGATATGATAAGCTCTGAGTTTCTGAAACGTTTGGTCCATATCTCTTACATGACTTGTCATATCTAATGATTTAGCAATCATGTCGTCTATGTACACTTCTATGTTTTTGCCGAGTTAATCTTCAAATACTTTATTCATCATCCTTTGATACGTGGCTCGTGAATTTTTGAGCTTGAAAGGCATTACATTGTAACAGTAATTTGCATTCTCAGCAATAAAAGTTGTTTTCTCTTTTTCTTTCGGGTACATTGGAATTTGATTGTATCCAGAATAAGCATCCATGAATGATAACAACTTGAACCCAGCTGGATTATCTACGAGCTGGTCTATGTTGGGCATTGTATAAGAATCTTTTGGACACACTTTATTGAGGTTAGTGTAATCCGTACAAACCCTTCATTTCCCATTGGGCTTCTTCACCATGACTATATTAGCCAACCATGTAGTGTATTGGATTTCTCTTATGAACCCTAACTTTCTTTTCTTTTGTGCCACTAGAGTTGATCCGGGATAGATCCCCAACTTGTGGCAACAGAACTTTGGATATATACCTGGTATCTCGGATAATTTCCATGCAAAGACATCTTTGTTATTCTTCAGAAATTCAATCAACTTGACTTTAATCTTAGAGTTGATGGTCTTGCCGATTATGGTAAATTGACCAGGTTCAGCCCCCAAGATAAGCTCTTCTAATTCACCAGCTGGCTCAGGTCTTGGAATGACAGCTTCTTCTCTCATACCCAACTCAACCATATTAACTGGTTTGCTTGAGTGTTGAGAGGTTATCTTCTTCCCAACTTTATCTCCTGGAAAAATCTGAGGTGGACTTAAGTGTCCACCTTTATTTTCTTTGACGGCTTCAAAATAGCACTATCGTGATTCTTTTTGATCTCCCTGAATGGTGATGACTTCATTCTTGTTACTTATCATCTTCAGCTTCTGATGTTTTGTTGAGACCAACATATCCCACTTATGCAGGATTGGCCTACCTAGAATAACATTGTATGGAGATGGGAAGTTAGAAACAATGAATCTTACTCGTTCAGATTTGAATGCTTCTTTTGTTCCCAGAGTCAATCTGAGATCTATGTAGCCTTTAGGGGGTGTATGTTTTCCATTAAAGGCTATTAGGGTAGTCTTACAAGGCTTGAGATCTTCTGCATCCAGATTCATTCTTTTGAAAGCATTCCAAAGGATGATATCTACACAGCTACCAGCATCTATGAAGATCTTTTTAACCAGACAATTAACCAGGGTTCCTGTAATAACCAGACCATCTTCATGTCCTAGTAGCACACCTTGCATATCTTCTTTAGTGAAATAAAGTAGAGGAGGATCCTGTTTACTAGGATCTTCCTTAAACTTTGGTCGATCTCTGACTGAAAGTACTTCTCTGAGATATTTTCTTCTCGAACTTACAGTATCTTCACCTCCGCCAAGAGCTCCACTAATCACATTAAAGTCAAACTCGGCTTATGGAAATTCATCATTGTTAGAATCATCTTTTTTGTTTTTATCTTCTTTCTTTTTCTTTTCAGTAGCTAGGCTCTTGCTTCTACTTTGGCCCCTGGATTTCCTCTTATTACTTTTCCATCCCTGCATCTTGATAACATATTGACGCAACTTTCCATCCCTGCATCTTGATAACATATTGACGCAACTTTCCATCCCTAACAAATTTCTCCACGGCATCCCTGAGGTCCCAGCATTGATTAGTAGTGCCCAAGTCCATTATGGAAAGTCCAAAACCTGGATCGATCCAAACCTCTTCTGTCAAATATAGGCTGTGGTCGTTCTACTTTCTTCATCTTGGTAATTGCCACTTCCCTCCATATCTGAGACCGTGGCACATTTAATAGAGTGTGTTTTTCATACCTTCCAACCCAGAATCTGTCATCCGGGTTCCTCCCACGAGAATCTTTCTTTTTGTTGCCGGGTCGTTATTTTCTCTTGGAGCTAGACTTTTCCTCTTTGGGCTTATCCTCTTATTTTCTTCACCCGATGCATTTGCTATATCTATTTTCTCGAGCTCCAAGCACTTCTTTGATCGGGTTCAGAATTCTTCTAACGTCCTCACAGGATCCTTGTAGATTGACTTTGCCAACTGAGATGCTCCATCTAACCAGGCTACAATCAAATGTACATGGACATTTTCTTACAAACCTGAAACTTGCAAAGCGGCATCTTTAAATTGGTTTAAATCCTTCTAGATTGTCTCCTCAGATTGTTGTCGAATTTTTTCGAGTGAAAATTTCGACTTCAGATGCTTCTTGCTTGTCGCAAAGTTCAACAAAAACTTTTCCCCAAATTCTTCAAAGGACTTAATCGAATTAGCAGGCAAGTTTGAAAATTATGTCTGCGCAGCCCCAGTCAAGGTTGTAGCAAATATCTGGGATATGATAAGCTCATCAATCCCTCGGATGTACATATCTGTGTCAAAGGCATCTATATGGACTTGAGGGTCCTTACTTCCATCATACTTTGGCAAATGTGCGGAGTCAGACTCCTATGAAATAGAGCATTAAGTATCTCTCCAGTGAATGGGCTATTATTATACTGCCCCACACTGTACTTCCTCCTGTAAACACCAGTCTCAGCACGTCCTCAGATATTATGTGGAGGTTGGGCATCCCAATTGTGATGCATATCATCCCGGTTTTTCTCTACATTCCTCCCTGCCCTAGAATTCTGAGCAGGAGGCACCGTATTCGCATTATGATCATTGTCTTCAACGTTATCGTTGATTTGGACGTAGCGGTCTGGGTTTATAGCCGCTCTCGTGTTTGGTGCTCCTTGGACCTTAGCTTCTCCATCCCGGATTTGTGTTTCTGGGTTACAATCCATATTCCAATTATTTTCATCCCGGATCTGAACTCTATCTCGGCCTGATCCCCTCGCCTGCATTAAGCGTTGCTCCATCTCTTGCATTCTTCACATTTTTTCTTCTTAAATTCTTCTGAAATCTTCTTGTCGCTAGAGGTTGTTACGATTCTGGTAACGCCCGGCCACTTGCAAGAATCAATGATTGTCCCCACACACTAACACGAGACTTTTTAGTGTGCTTTGTCCTCACTCGCACACTAACTCCTCTGAAATGGAGCATTAAGTATCTCTCCAGTGAATGGGCTATTATTATACTGCTTCACACTGTACTTCCTCCTGTAAACACCAATTGTGATGCATATCATCCCGGTTTCTCTCTACATTCCTCCCTGCCCTAGAATTCTGAGCAGGAGGCACCGTATTCGCATTATGATCATTGTCTTCAACGTTATCGTTGATTTGGACGTAGCGGTCTGGACCTCTTGGATGAACTCCACAGTTAAGCGTGCTTGACTTGGAGCAATTCTGGAATGGGTGACCTCCTGGGAAGTTTTCCCGAGAAGTGTGCGAGTGAGGAAAAAACACACTGAAAAGTCTCGTGTTAGTATCTGGGGATAGTCGTTGATTCTTGAAGCGGCTGAGAGCGTACGTATCTGTAGGTATTACCTCTTATTTATAGAGTTTACATGTGAGTATTGGATTCTGGACCTTCAGTGTTTCTGATGATGGCCCAAGTCCATCTGTCATGCTGTCATATAAGGATTGAGATCTTGATTAATTGTGTCTGATTAATATTTTGGATTGCCCGTTGTTGGGTTTGTCAATAGATAGGCCTCATATATGAGTCATAACAGTAAAAAATTTGTAGAGTGAAAAGCAGTCAAAAGTTTGACCTGTGACAAGTAGTAAAAGTTTCTACGAAATGCACAGAATAAAACAAAGTTTTTGGTAGCATAGAAGTTTAGAGTTACAGTTCATACACAAAATAATACGTGACCAAGAGATGCTGGCTTTGATTGTCAGGAAATTTAGCTTTAATTTATTGCTTGAGTTCAAATACATTAGGAATCTATGAATTTGATAATTCCAATGTTAAAAAATAATAATGAGAACATAAGCTATAATAAAGTAACAAATAACTGTGAGGTTCATGAATGTTAATTAATAGAATTTTGTTGTTTCGGATCTCGATTTTTGTCACAACAATCGAATTCGATGAATTCATGTGGAATAACGAATTGGGATATCTTTTTTTTTTTTTAAATAGTTTGATGAGCCGCATATTGAGTTTGGAAGGAGCTTACAAAATTAGTTTTTTTGCTTAAAATAATTTAGTGTAATAGGTATTTTTTTTTTTAGAATTTAAATACGTTTAAAGTTGAACTATAAGAAATTTAAAATTAATATTGTACCTTATATAATATATAGTTATAAATAAAATCCTTGAGATGAAATCTTAAACTATAAAATCTTACGGGTAATATTTAGCGCCCTGAGACCTAACTAAAATTATAAATCAAAATTAAAATTAAAATAAAATATACTCCTTCTATACATATACAATTTATGAAATCAAATTTATTGTCATGTTAATGATGATATAAGTTCATTTCTAATATGAAATTGGTAATAAAATTGGAGTTCGGGTTGTCCTAGAAAGGCCAATTAAGTGGTTAGACCCTTAACTCCCTATAGTGAATATATCGACCACAAGGTAGATGATCCCTTACTTCCGTGCACAGCTCACTACATCCACGTAGTGAAGTATGTCCTCACGTACATCCCAAACATGGTTCCAACAACTAATTTTAGACATGTAAGCTCAGGCATTCACGAACCGAGTCAAAGACCCCTGAAAGGTCCTTGATTCGTTTATCACCCCTAAGGTGGGCAATTGTCCCCCTTAAATATTGTCAATTTTGAAGGAGAATGAACATCATCAACCTTATCGTCTGGGGTCTCTCATATATCTTATACTTTCTAATCATTTTTTTCAAAAGAATAGTTTTATTCCAACCTAAATTTCAAGACTTGAAGTGAATTGAGCTTTCAACGTGAGGAGAGAAACCATAGATCCAAAGAGAGAGAGAATTTGGATGGGCACCATGATTTTATATTTTGATAGAATATCAACTCATATAAGTGATGAATTGCATATACCTCCTCCAGTGTTGAGGATATATAAAATCACTTGAGGAGGTATATGCAATTAATCACTTATATGAGTTGATATTCTATCAAAATATAAAATCATGGTGTCCATCCAAATTCTCTCTCTCTCTTTGGATCTATGGTTTCTCTCCTCATGTTGAAAGTTCAATTCACTTCAAGTCTTGAAATTTAGGTTGGAATAAAACTCTTCTTTTGAAAAAAACGATTAGAAAGTATTAGATATACGAGAGACCCCAGGCGATAAGGTTGATGATGTTCACTCTCCTTCAAAATTGACAATATTTAAGGGGGACAATTGCCCACCTTAGGGGCGATAAACGAACAAAGGGCCTTTCAGGGGCCTTTGACTCGGCTCGTGAATGCCTGAGCTTATATGTCTAAAATTGGTTGCTGGAACCATGCTTGGACTTGTACAAAAGTTCGTTTAATAAAAATGCCTTAGACTCTAATTCAAAAGCTCAGCCTTAGAGCCTCTCAGTTGGCCTAGTATATTTATTTTTATTTTATATTTTTTTTATACTACTTGTAATAGCTCTCTCTCTTATCAATCAATTTCATCCCATTTTATTGGTTAAATAGACTTTTTGAATGATTTTGTTCTACATTATACTATTTAGATATACATTTAATTTATAAATATTTGTGGATTATTAGTGCTATTGATTGTATATTTTGTTTGGATAATTTTTTGTTGTCTTATTTTTTTTAAACAGGCTAAACCAGACTTTTAATTTTTGTAAATAAGACAAGCCACATGCCGATAATTATATTCATAACAGGTAACAGACTTGGTCAGACTGACACATTTAAACACAAATTTAACCTTTTAAGATCAAAGTTCAACTCGGCTCAACCTGTTAATACCCCTATCCACCCTATTTCCCATTTCCCATCATCTTCATTGTAGGTGCAGCAAAAAAAGTTGACGAGGAAGGCTATCAAAAGTTTGATTGGTGATGATGTAGTACAGGTCTGTACCAATTGCACATAATAAAAAAAAGGTAAGGAAGCAAATAAGTTTATGGGGTTAAAGTTTAGGGAAAATGTTTATCCTTTTAAATGACACAACTTATATCATTTCACTCTCACAAAGAAGTGAGATTCACATTTTTACTTTTTTTTGTCAAATTTCTTTCCTCCTTTATCTATCTCTCTCTTAAAATGACACAACTTTACATCCTTTAAGATGACACACACTTTTCTCTAAAGTTTATTTACAATTAAAGTGACCAAGAGATGTTGATTTAGAAATTAAAGGAATTTAACTCTTAATTTATTACTTGAGTTCAATTTATTACGACGCTATTGATTTGATAAGTCCAGTGTTGAAAAAAATGATAAGTGAACATAAGCTATTAATCCGAGAAAAGCCAACTTTTCGATGTACATGCTAAAGGGTTGTGTCAGTTATTAAATAAACATCAATGTTTCTCTAAATGAAGCATCAATAATGGAAGAAACAAATTAAAACAAGATTCATTGGATCTCCAATTTTGTCAAACGATTCAAATTCGATGAATTCACGTGAAATAACAAAGGTATGTCATGATTTTAATTTGTTTTACATTTTTGGAGTTTGAGGATATTGAAACCCGCTTTATTGAGTTCCAAAAGGAGTTTAAAAAATAGCTTTTATACTCGAAAAATTAAAAGATAAAAAGATAAAATAAAATAAAAAGATCATCGTACAAGATTGTTAAGGTCGGTCCTCTCTCGATCTCTTGATGTTTTAGTTTGTCGGGATTGCTTATAATTATTGTGGCGTATGAATAAACTATCATGCTTGGAAGGACTTTCGTTTGCTTAGTTTGTACTTCGATTTGCCCATTCTTTACGTAGATAATACGAAAGCTTACTCTTTGTAGTGCCACATTTGGGAGAAATTTAAAGTCTTAATCCTGGACCCGCCCCGAATCGGATTAGTTGCGAAGCAATGAACCGGTTGGAATATTTTCAAAAAAAAAAAAGAATAAAATTAATCGATTAGTAATGCTAACAATAACACACTCGTTTTTGTACACACTTAATTATTGAATGAATTTCATTTAGGTTTATCAAATGATCTGAACCCAATTTATATATGAAACTTGTATGAAGTTCACCTATTAATAAAAAAATGTTCCTTGCAAAATTCCATGTTTCAGTTTAGCCCATTGTTAACGACTAGTATAATGTGGTCATTCACGTAATATTTTTTTTTTGTGTGGATATCTTATTCACGTAATTTAAATCTTGTTGGGAACTCAGTTCCCTCAACTCAGTTCTAAAACCTTTTTGCGAAACTCAATCAAAAAGATTTTGGATCTCAGATCTCGACAATCTGAACTGAGCCTGAACTTCAACAGGTCGGCCTTTGTGCAGCAGAAATCTAAAATGCAAAGAAAATACGAAGGAGAGAGAGAAAGAAATTCACACACAAATATGTTTAACGTGGAAAAACCTTCCTCAATATAAAGAAGTAAAAATCCATGGGACCTAGTCCAGTTCAAACGTCCACTATGATAATAATGGGTACAAAGAATCAAGTTTCACTAAAGTGGTTGTTCACTTCAACCTCTTCAACAATGGTGGTAATCAAACTTCCCTAGAGATGTTTTACTCAGACTCTCTCTAGAGGTCTCTCAAATGCAAAGCTCAAAGCTTTGCTCACAAATTTCTCAAGTGTCACTCAAGAGTCTCTCAAATCATCTAACCTATCCTCCACCATTATCCGGATATCCATTTTCTGCATTTTCTGCATTTCGCGAAGATATCCTTCCAAGGTTCCATTTTTAACACTTCCAGAAGCTTAAACATGCATCTTAAGGTTCATTGAAGTTCATATGTCAGTTGGTTACTTGTTTAATTCATTAAACATGCCAAGACTTCATCTTTAAGCAACAAAACTCAAGACCAAGGTTGGTACAACTTACCACAGTTAAAACTCAGCAAAAAGGGTGCTCTTGGAGCTCACACAACAGATCCAAGGTTCTGACTTTAACACCAAACGAAAAATGCCACTCAAGCTTGGTTCTTTCTTCACAAAGGTTGACACTTTGAAGCCCACAAGCCAAGAAGAAAGCTCCAACGCTACAAACCACCAACTCAGCCCCTTCACAACCGCAACACAGCCCCCAACACTCAGAAGCAAGGCCACCAACTCAATGCTCACTCTCACTCACCCCAAGGTGTTTACAAGGAGAAAGTGTAAGAAAATGGCCTCAAAGCTTCAAGGAATCGTGAAAGCAAGAGAAGGAGACACTAAGTCAGCAAGGAGACCACACTCAGCAGCAACTCACGCACAAAAACTGATGCATCAACCTAGGGTTGTGTGCATAAGTCCTATATATAGTCACTTAACCAATTAACACATAATATTAACTTTAATAGCTACGCTTAACATTTTAATCCCAAACTTTGGATTCTTAACCTACTCAATTTTACAAGAATTATCATATTTTTCTTATAATTTTTCGAGCACCTTTCCGGTACGCGCTTTTCATAGCCAGTACCAGTTTCTGGCACCAGTTCTTATTATTTTGACTTGAAACTCGTTTTACAAGTCCTACATATCATTCTAGTAATTATCATGCACTTATTATAATTTTCCGGGATACTTTTTCGGTATGCATTTATACCGACTAGCAGAACCGGTATCTGCACTATTCTTTTGAAAAGCGACTTTCAGCATTCTTACTCACTTACTATAATTATTAGAGCCTCATAATAATTATTAGGGTCAATTATGGAATTATTTCCTAATTTCACATAATTAATTACTTAATTTCCTTAATTAACGGTGCGGGTTCTAACATTCAC
The DNA here is from genome assembly GCF_033153095.1 of Gastrolobium bilobum. Lineage (NCBI taxonomy): Eukaryota > Viridiplantae > Streptophyta > Magnoliopsida > Fabales > Fabaceae > Gastrolobium > Gastrolobium bilobum. Next base: position 34,119 of record NW_026899838.1, read on the forward strand.
CCCACCTTTTTAGGATTTTGTCCTCAAAATCAGAATATACATGTCTCGGAAGTCGGGATACTGCCGTAGAAGCTCGTCCCCTCGCTCCCAGGTACACTCCTCAGGAGTTCTTCCTGACCATTGCACTTTGACCATCGGAATGATCTTGCTCCTCAGCTGCTTCTCGCCACGATCGAGAATCTTGAGTAGTCCGACGGGAGTCTTTAAATTCTCTCGAACCTCCACATCATCCGGTTGCACCACGTGCGAAGGATCCGCTACATACTTGCGGAGGTGAGACACGTGAAACACGTCATGGATGTTGGCCAAGTTCGGAGGCAAGGCAAGCCGATAGGCAACAGGTCCTACTCTACCAATAATCTGATAGGGCCCAATAAACCGCGGGCTCAACTTCCTCACTCCGAGTGCCCGTCTAACACCGGTGACAGGTGAAAGTCTTACAAACACGTGTTCACCCTCACTGAACTCCAGTGGACGATGCTTGACATCGTAGTAGCTCTTCTGGCGATTCTGCGCCTGCTTCATCTTTTCCCTGATCATCTGGATCTGCAGGGTGGTATCTTGGACAAAGTCCAAGCCAAACAACTCACGATCCCCAAGCTCAGACCAGCAGGTAGGTGTACGACACCTCCTACCGTAGAGCGCTTCGTAGGGTGCCATGCCCAGGCTAGCATGGAAACTGTTGTTATACGAAAACTCCACCAAAGGAAGGTACCTATCCCATGTCGAGCCCTGCTCCAACGAGCAAGACCGCAACATGTCCTCCAAGGTCTGGATAGTCCGCTCAGTCAGTCTATCAGTCTGAGGGTGATAGGTTGTACTCAGTCTCAACTGAGTCCCAAAATCTCCCTGCAGCGCCTCCCAGAACCGAGATGTGAACTTCGAGTCCCTATCACTAATGATACTCTCGGGCACCCCGTGAAGCCTCACGATCTCGCGAACGTACAGTTTGGTCAACTGCTCAGTAGAGAAGCTCACCTTCACTGGAAGAAAATGGGCAGACTTCGTCAGTCTGTCCACAATGACCTATATCGAGTCACAGCCAACCTGAGTCTTCGGCAAACCCACAACGAAGTCCATGAAAATGCTCTCCCATTTCCATTCCGAAATCTCAAGAGGTTGAAGTTTACCAGACGGCTTCTGGTGTTCAATCTTCACCTTCTGGCAAATCAAACACTTGGACACATACACAACTATGTCCTTCTTCATTCCTGGTCACCAGAAATTCCTTTTCAGGTCTTGGTACATCTTTGTAGCACCAGGGTGAACAGTAAATTGTCCATTATGGGCCTCTGCCATAACCTCTTCGGTCAAAGGACCTCGAGGAATCACCACACGCTTCTGAAAAAATAGAAGTCCATCCTTATTCCAAGACACACCGTCTTGGTTCTTCACGTAGTCGAGACACTCTCTCTGCACTTGCGCCTCTTGGATCTTCTCCATAAGCTGATTCCTGACTCTCACAGTCTCCATCTCGAGAAGTGCCCCCCAAACAAGGTTGTCACCTTCAGATCTCGAAACTTCTCTATGAGGTCGAAGTCACCCATCATCAAACTGGATAGACTCACGGATTTTCGACTCAAAGCATCGGCTACCACATTGGCCTTGCCAGGATGGTACTTCAACTCAAAGTCGTAGTCCTTCAGAAACTCCATCCATCTCCTCTACCTCATGTTCAACTTCTTCTGATCAAACAGATACTTCAAGCTCTTGTGGTCACTGAACACTGCAAACTGCATACCGAACAGGTAATGCCTCCAAATCTTGAAAGCAAACACAATCGCAGCTAACTCCAAATCATGAGTGGGGTAGTTCCCCTCATGAGGCTTCAACTGCCTCGAAGCAAAAGCAACAGCTCTACCATACTGCATCAACACACAACCCAACCCCTTTCCAGAAGCATCACAGTAAAGCTCAAACTGCTCCTTAGGATCAGGAAGGACCAACACAGGAGAAATAGTCAATCTCTCCTTCAACTCCTGAAAGCACGCCTCACACTTATGAGTCCACACAAATGGAGTCTCCTTTCGGGTAAGGCGAGTCAAAGGGAGAACCATCGTGGAGAAACTTTTTATGAACCTCCGATAGTAACCTGCCAAACCTAAGAAGCTCCTCACCTCCGTAACTGTCTTGGACCTCTCCCAATCCAGCACGGCCTCAATCTTGTTGAGATCTACTACAACTCCATCTGCTGAAATCACATGCCCCAGAAACTTGACTGATTTGAGCCAAAACTCACACTTAGAAGGCTTAGCATAAAGCTTTTTCTCCTTCAGCACTTGCAGAACAATCCTCAGATGCTCCGCATGCTCCTCCTCAGTCTTGGAGTAAATCAGAATGTCATCAATAAAGACGATCACAAACTGATCCAGATACGGCTGAAAAATCATGTTCATGTATTCCATGAACACTGTCGGCGCATTGGTGAGTCCAAACGGGATCACCAAATACTCAAAGTGACCGTATCTCGAACGAAACGCGGTCTTAGGGACATCTTCCAGCTTCACCCGAATCTGATCGTATCCGGACCGAAGATCAATCTTTGAATACACGCAAGCACCCCTGAGCTGATCCAACAGATCATTAATCCGAGGAAGGGGATACTTGTTCTTGATCGTCACCTTGTTCAACTGCCGGTAGTCGGTGCACAATCGCATTGTCACGTCCTTCTTCTTCACAAAGATGACCGGTGCTCCCCAAGGAGACACACTCGGCCGGATGAAATCTTTCGCTGAAAGATCCTCAATATGCTTCTTTAGCTCAGCCAACTCTGGTGGCGACATCCGATATGGAGCTAATGAAATCGGCCCCACACCAGGCAACAAATCAATGGAGAACTCTATCTCCCGCTGTGGCGGAAACTCAGGAATCTCCTCAGGAAACACCTCGAGGAACTCCCCCACCACAGGAATGCAAGTCATATCCTCCTATGTCCCACTCACCAAACCTCCCAACATGACATACCCGAATGCCCCTGCTCTCAAGGTCTTCCTACCCTGCAGCAATGAAATATATGGCGAGGAACTAGCTGTGGAATCACACTGAGACATCACCACGAGCTTTGCACAGCAATCAATCAGTGCACAATTTTTAGACAATCAATCCATGCCCAGAATAATCTCCAAGTTGGCCATCGGCAATCCTATCAGATCCACCGAGAACTCACGGCCATCCCGCTGAAATGCTACATCGTGATGTACAGTGGTAGAATCACATATTTCTCCGGTGGCGGTAGTCACCCGCAACGGTGGAGAAAGCACAGACATGGGCAACTCAAGCCCCAAAGCAATCGGGGTAGCAACAAACGAATGCGTAGCCCTGGAGTCAAACAATGCATCAACAGCAATACCACCAATAGACACAGTACCTCTAACAAGGTTCAGAGCGTGTTCGACTGCTGCCTATCCAAGGTGTACACACGCCCAACAGAAGGTGGCACCGCAGGTGCCGAAGCAGAAACCATCAGAACCATCTGCAAGGGAACTGCCTGAACAGCTGCAGCTCTCGCCGTCGACGACGAAAATTCTCTAGAGAAGTGGCCCTCCTTGCCACACTAGAAACAAATCAGCTGACCTGAAGCACAACGACCAGCATGCTCCTTTCTGCACCCCGCACCTCTCGGAGTGGAAGAAGGCCTAGCAAAACTCCCCTGCTGCGAAGCAGTCCTCTTGAACTGACCAAGCGCCTGCCTAGTCGCCAATTATTTACCTTTGCCCTTCCTCAGCAGGCTCTACAAGTGTAAGAACCTGCATCGTTAATTAAGGTATTTAATTAATTAATTATGCAAAAATAGGAAATGATTTCATAATTGACCCTAAAAATTATTTATGAGGCTTAATAATTATGATAAGTGATTTAGAATGCTGAAAGTCGCTTTTCGGAAGAAAAGGGCAGATACCGGTTCTGCTTGTCGGTATAAATGCGTACCGAAAAAGTATCCCGGAAAATTAAAGTAAGTGCATGATAATTACTAGAATAATATGTAGGACTTGTAAAACGAGTTTCAAGTCCAAATAATGAGAACTGGTGCTAGAAACCGGTACTGGCTTTGAAAAGCGCATACCAGAAAGGTGCTCTGAAAAATATAAGAAAAATATGATAATTCTTAGAAAATTATGTAGTTTCATAATCCAAAGTTTGGGATTAAAATGCTAAGCGTAGCAATTAAAGTTAATACTGTGTGTTTAAGTGTGTTTGGGCTATAAATACTCCCATTATGGGCACAAAACCCTAGGACCAGAATTCCCTACGTGACTCACTTGGTGGCTGAGTGTTGGCTACTGTTCCATTGCCTTCCCTTCATCATTTCTTGAGCTTGTGGCCATTTCCTTCACAAACTCTTCTCCTAAACACTTGGTGTGAGTGAGAATCATCATTGGGAGTGTGTTGGTGGTCTTGTTTCTGTGTTGTGAAGTCAGTGTGAGGGAGGTTTGGTTGCTGACTTGTTGGTTTTGGGTTGAGAGAAGCCTTGTCTTGGTTTTGGTGGTCCAAGTGTTGATCTTTTGTGCTAAAGGGTCAACCTTTCTTACCATTTTCGTGCATCCTCTTGTGACAGTAGCTTGAGACTGATTGTGAGCTCCAAAGGGCAACTTTTCCTTTTGTTTTGAGCTAGGCTATGTGTACCAACCTTTAACTTGAGTTTAAATGTTTAAAAATGGTACCTTGATGCATCTAATGACTTAATGTTGATAACTTGTTGTTGGGTAATGTTGAACACGCCTAGAAATGCATGATTAGATGTTTAAAATCGTTAAAAAGGGAACCTTTAAGGGATATCTTCACGAAAATGCAGAAACTGCATTCTGTCGTGAAATATCCGGATATTTGTCGAACAGATATCCGGATATTGGATATCCGGATATGTGGTTTGGGGATATCCGGATATGTGAATCTGTATATCTGGATATTGCATATCTGGATATGGACAGTGAGATATTCAGATATTGCATATCCGGATATGGTCCCGAGGAATATCCGGATATTCTGGGATTTCGCAGAACAGTAGTTGTGCTGTGTGTACAGTAGGCTATTGGGGGTTTGTGGACCCTAGTTTGATGAAGTTAAACTTCTGTATTTAATGGACTAAGCCAGAATCACGTGATTAAGGGCTTGTGACTTTGTTAGAAGCTTTAAGACTTGAAAACATAATGAAAAGGCGTTGTCTTTAATTTGTATGCATGTGGTACATGTTTATTGATTTATATTTGGTCCATATTAGATTGTGATCTGCTGTGATTGGACTTTGAGCTTATGGCATTGGATAGCTAGCTTAGAGGTAAGCTTTCGTGTCCTCGGTTTAGCCATGTTGTGGTTCCACCATGTCTTGTGGTTCCACCATGTCCCATGGGGGTATGGTTATATGCATGCTGCGTTACATGCTTTTGATGTTTTGGAAATGTTGTTGAGCTATTGTATGTTAGTACCTTGTTGATATGCATGGAGGTGTTCCACCTATACGGTAAGCCTGAGTATGTAGAACATACAAGAGGGTGAGGCTGTGGGTGAGGTGCAAGCGGTGTTCCTTGTACTACATGTAGGGAATAGACGTATTCCTACATTTCTCTTGCCAGTAGATAGTGATTACACACATGCCATAGATATATGTTGCACTACATAGTTTTGGAACTGATAATGATATAAATGCTTTTTGAACTTATATTGCACATGTAAGTGAGCTTGGGGTGGAAGATCCTTGAGGACCCCTTGTCTTACTGAGATTTCTAGTTTAGAGATCTCACCCCACGTTTGGGGAATGCTTATTTCAGGGTCAGGTAATGTTGAGACCTCAGGCGGCAGGAGGCCGGAGCTGAGTTAGATTGCTGTTATATTATGCTGCCATGATTGGATGCTGGTTTTGCATGCTGCTTTTATGCTTATAGCTTCAGTTTATGTTTTGGAGTTTTATGTTGAGACTTGTTGTTTACTATGTTTATTTGGTGAGCATGGAGATTGTCCATGACACATAGTATTATTATGTCTTGAATATGTCTTGAGTCTTTTGGAGTTGTAATAATGTATCAGGATATTGTCCGGATTACTTGATGTAATGCCGTGATTTAGATACACACTTTATCTATATATTGAGGTATTTCAGTAGATGTCTTATTGCAATTTTACATACAGGCGTTATTTTATGAAATTGATTAAGTAATCAAGTTGGTAAGTGATAATGACGTCATAATTGAAAAGAAAGAGAATATTCCGCATTTTTAATTAAGCACCGCTTAATACGATGTAATGTTAATATTCCGGGTATACACGGGGTGTTACATTTTATGGTATCATAGCAACGGTTCAAGGGAAAAGCCTGTATGTATTGCAATGATTAGGATGTTTGGTTGTGTCTGTTTTGTGTGTTTGCTCTGTCGAGTATTATTATGATAATGCATATGTGACCATATTGCGTGGGCCTGATCAACTCATTATTTGTGTAACTTGTGCAGAATCATGGTAAGACCCGGGAGAAACCGCGAGACTTCGGAGGATCGGCACGATCCTGTCCTGGCTGCATTAGCTGAGATGCAGGCGGCCCGACTAGCCGACCAGGAGGCCATGAGAATGGCAAACCAGGCCAGGCTGGACGCCATCAGAGAGGCGAACAGGAAGGCCACTGAGGACGTGTTGGAGGCCAACCATTTGGCGAACATGACGATGTTTAGAGTCATGTTGGAGGAGATGAGGAATGGCCCTGATGTTGGTCATGCTCCACCGCCACCACCTCCACCGCCACCACAACCACCACCTTCACCCAGTCTGCAGGATGACTCTCAGAGTCAGATGGGAGATGGCAGTCACCTTACGGGGGCCATGCAGACCGTCCTTGTTTTTGTTGAGGATCGTGATGAGATCGACCGCCGGCTGAATGCTTTCCGTAAGCATAAGCCACCTGCCTTTGATGGATCTTTTGATCCTGTTGCTGCGGCACGTTGGCTTCAGGCGTTAGACAAGATTTTTCGGGTCATGCAGTGCACAGATCCGCAGAAGTTGATGTTCGCTACTTACATGCTGGAGGGCGATGCCCATGAGTGGTGGACAAATCTTTCTCATGTTTACGAGATGCAGGGTCATGTGATGACTTGGCCTATGTTTGAGGACTTCTTCTTGGGTCAGTACTTTCCATATGACGCTCAGGAGAGGCAGCAGGGAGAGTTTGACAGATTGGTTCAGGGCTCGTTGTCCGTGGACGAGTACCTGGCTAAGTTCAACCAGTTGGTGAAGTTTGCACACCTCAAGATGGTGAGGATATTGTTGGTTAACTAGCTGGTTCTGCTTCTAGAGATTTTGGGACACTGGTTCAGCAGTGTCGTGATATTGAAGATTACTACAGCTCGAGTAAGACCAAGAAGGCCAAGGTTGCTGAGGCGACGAAGGTTGCAGCTGGTAGTTCCACTTCTTGGCGAGACAGGAAGTTTGGGAACAAGGACAAGGGTAAACAGTTGGCAGCTCGGCAGGCGCCGAGTCAGTTCAAGAGGACTTCTGCTCAGGGGAGTGCAGCGAGACCTCCTGCTCCCTGGTGTTCGGGATGCGGGAAGACTCATTTTGGGTCGTGCTCTACCGGCAAGTTGATTTGCTTTCAGTGTGGCAAGGAGGGCCACTTCTCCAGAGACTGTCCGTCGGCGACGGCGAGGGCTACTGCAGTGCAGGCAATGCCACTTCAGATGGTTCCCCTTCCACCTACTTCGGCACCAGTAGTGCCACCATCTTCTTGGAGAGTTTATACTCTGGATCGTCAACAGTCGGATCGAGCTCCAAACCTTGTAAACTTGTTGGACGTTTAGCAAGTGCACTAGTCGTACAAGTAATAAAATGATAGGTAAAGATCGTTCCCACGAGGATTTGTGTCAAGCACTGACTAACCATATGTACTTGAGTTGAATCAAACAAAAGTTTATAGATTGCATAGATTTCTTGTCACCAGAAACTACACTGAATTGAATTAAAACTTGATAAATAAATAAAATGTAAATTATAATGTAAACAAGTAGTCAAATGTCATTTTCCCTCAAACATGAATTTATAGATGAACCAATTTCCATTATGAATTATCTACTATGTGATGTTGATCAACCTTTTTCTTATCATCTCAAGATGTAATCCCTTACTACCCTGATAGACATATTAATCAGAAACCCCAATCCCTTGGTGATTCCTTTCTTAATACATGCATTAATTACTAAGGTCTTAAGATCACATCAGAATCCTAGCATCAATCCCTTGACTACTAGAACACTGATGATGAAGTTGTCAAAAATAGAGAAACAATGTAAACATGTATGTTCTACACTATTCCTCAACATGAAGAATTAATCAAGACAACTTCATACAATCATATAATAGATAAACAAAACATCTAATTAACCATTTATAAATTCAAACTTGAGTTCCATTGAATCAGACTACAAAGGACTCTACTAAGACATAATTGAAATACAAACAAGAGAAGAAAGATCAAATTCCATTGACATGATAGTTGAGTCTTCAATCTCCAAGTGCAATTACATAGGAAATACTAACTATTACAAGAACTAATCCTAAAGAATTTGGAAATTCAGAGAAAATGAGGAGTCAGATCAGATCTATGAAAGACCTGATCTGATCTCCCTTCTCCTAGTGTGATGGGAAAAGTCAGAATGAGATATGATGGATTGGATCTGATGTGTGGAATCTGTCAGAATGTGAAGGCCCCTTGTCCTTTTATAATTTACAAATTACAACTGAAAACTGACATGGGCACTAAAACTCTCATTTCTGGACGTTTTAGCGCTCAACCTTGACGGATGCCCAACTGCTTTTAACTGTCTTGGGCGCTAAAACTCTCAGTTTTGGGCGTTTTAATGTTCAGGCGCTAAAACGCTCAGTTTTGGGCGTTTTAATGTTCAGCACCAGCATCTTTTGTGCAACAGGGCGCTAAAACTCTCAGTTTTGGGCATTTTAGCGCCCAACACTTAGAATTTTCCCATTCTTCAGAATCTTCTTCCTTCTCTCTTTTGCTTCTTGAGCTTCATTTCCCTACAAAAACAATGTAAATTTTCAACATAAGCTTCAGAACTTGTATTTGAGAGATTTCCAGGACATTAACCTCTTTTCCATCCATTTAATCACACAAATTGATATTAATTCATGCTTAAAAACCTGATGAACTAAGGGTTCATCACAATTCCCAGATTTGAACATTGCTGTCCTCAGCAATGAATTAAAACAGAGAAGGACTTGAGATTCTTTACAGATGAAATTCATGAGGATGGACTTCAATTAACAAAAGATCAACATTTCATGATACAAAATTATAACCATGCAATCTCTTATTTCCTATGATTTGCCCAACATCATTTGTGACTTTTCAACAGATCAGTAAAGATGATATACAGAGACTTCCAAACAACAACACCCCCTCACTAGGAACTTCTCAAAAATTATGAGAATTTTAACACTCTTGCACACTAGTGTTTAAGGATGTACTTATCACTCACTCTTCACTGCACTCAAACTACCATAGGCTTGCCCATCTTCTCACTATTCATAGTAACAATGATCCATAAGGTAGATCAAAAAGGTTTTGGTATGATTAGCAATGAGGCTTGGTGTGTGGCTTGACTAGAGGTAAGGATTTCTGTGAAAGGAGAAGTTCAGATCAAATGAATCAGATTCAGATAAGAGGGAATTCACAGTAATTAATCAATTTCTTCCTAAGTCCCTCAACTTTCTTCCTTTTCATTCCTTGTTCTTTTCTTTGAACCTTTCTTCCTCCTTTTCTTCCTGACACTTTGTGTCTTTAAATTTTTTTTTCTTTTTCTTTTTCTTTCAGACACTTTGTGTCTTTAATACTTCCCTCTGTCTCTTCCAAACACTTTGTGTTTCACAACCTTTTCTTTCTTTTCCTTCTTTCTTTCTTATGTTTCCAACACCTTGCATTCACTTATTGCAAAAACACTTTCCTCCCCACAGAACACTCCATCCCTTATCACTTATCTGAAACTTTTAATCTGAAGGATTGGAATAAATGTGGTTCTTGGCTTGATAGACAACAGGCTAGGCTCAAGTGTTTCATGCAATTGGAACTTAAAGGTTGGCCATTTGACTTTCTGGTTCAAGAAGGAAATGCCTCTACCCTACACATCATCAACCATTTCAAGCAAGAAACAGGGCAAGTTCTAGAGCTATTCATGCAGTGAAGTGCTCTCTGAACAAAATTTTCTGTATAGGCTCAATTTCCTCACAGTTCAGAGTGCATGCTTGACTTTCTCTATATGCATCAAAACTAATCTTTCTACTCTTACACATTGAATGAGTCATGCAATCATTTCATTTAAGCTCAACATGCAAGGTATAAGATTGTATCCTTTAATTTGATCAATCATATAAAACTTTGATCGGTCAAATCCTCATGGAATTCCATATCACATCTGAAATCCAAATTCAATATTACAGCTAAAATCTAAATCACACAGAAAACTTAAAAACAAAAAGAAAAAGATTGAGATATTTCCCTGTTTTGGCTCATCAATTTGTGTGACATCTCCATGATGTTTGCATGCCATTCATTCACACCCAATTCCCAGATTTAAACGTTGCTGTCCCCAGCAACTAATTCAAATCTGAAACAGCAATAGATCACTGAAACACATTCATTTATAAACCAATAGCATCAGTACTATCATAATGTGCATCATGCAAAAACAGTGAATATCCCAATGTACTTAACTGAATTACAAAACTAAACTAACATCAAAATAAAACTAAGAGAAAACTACCCAGAAACATGTAAATCATATGAGTGGACCAGCGCTAAAACGTTGAAATCAAGCGTTTTAGCGCTGGTCTCCAGAGACATGTGCACATTGATGTGCGTCGCATCGCGCTAAAATGGTCACGTCTGAACGTTTTAGTGCTCTGGACCAGAAAGAACAAAAATTAAAACATAAATTTAAATTGCTGAAAAATACAATATTCAATCTCAAATATTAATGGTGTCTGTCAATGTTGAAGAACAAATCCCCGGCAGGTACTGTTACGATTGGTTCATCAGCTATTGATGTGTTGTTTAACTCGGGGGCTACGCATTCTTTTGTTGCTACCCCGATTGCTGTGGGGCTTGAGTTGCCCAGTGATGTGCTTTCTCCACCGATGCGGGTGACTACCGCCACCGGAGAAAGATGTGATGCTACCACTGTTCATCGCGATGTGGCGTTTCAGTGGGATGGCCGTGAGTTCTCGGTAGATCTGATAGGATTGCCAATGGCCAACTTGGAGGTTATTTTGGTCATGGATTGGTTGTCCAGAAATTGTGTTATGATTGACTGTTGTGCCAAGCGTGTAGTGTTGTCTCCGTGTGATTCCACAGCCAGTTCCTCGCCGTACATTTCGTTGCTGCAGGGTAGGAGAGCCTTGAGAGCAGAGGCATTTGGTTATGTCATGTTGGGAGGTTTGGTGAGTGGTACACAGGAGGATATCACTGGCATTCCTGTGGTGAGGGAATTCCTCGAGGTGTTTCCTGAGGAGATTCCTGAGTTTTCGCCACAGAGGGAGATAGAGTTCTCCATAGATCTGTTGCCTGGTGTGGGGCCGATTTCTTTAGCTCCATACCGGATGTCGCCACCAGAGTTGGCAGAGCTGAAGAAGCATATTGAGGATCTTTCAGCGAAAGATTTCATTAGACCGAGTGTGTCTCCTTGGGGAGCACCGGTTATCTTTGTGAAGAAGAAGGACGGGACAATGCGATTGTGCACCGACTACAGGCAGCTGAACAAGGTGACAATCAAGAACAAGTATCCCATTTCCTCGGATTGATGATCTGTTGGATCAGCTCATGGGTGCTTGTGTGTATTCCAAGATTGATCTCCGGTCCGGATACCATCAGATTCGGGTGAAGCCGGAGGATGTCCCGAAGACCGCATTTCGCTCGAGAAATGGTCATTTCGAGTACTTGGTGATTCTATTCAGTCTCACCAATGCACCCGCTGTGTTCATGGATTACATGAACAGGATTTTCCAGCCGTACCTGGATCAGTTTGTGATCGTCTTCATTGACGACATTTTGATTTACTCCAAGACGGAGGAGGAGCATGTGGGGCATTTGAGAACTGTTCTACAAGTGCTGAAAGAGAAGAAGTTGTATGCGAAGCCTTCCAAATGTGAGTTCTGGCTCAAGTCTGTGAAGTTTCTTGGGCATGTTATTTCTGCTGAGGGAGTTGCACTGGATCCGAACAAGATTGAGGCCGTACTGGATTGGGAGAGACCCAAGACAGTTACGGAAGTGAAGAGCTTTCTGGGTTTGGCAGGTTACTATCGGAGGTTCATCAAAGGATTCTCCACCATTGTTTTGCCATTGACTCGCCTTACTCGGAAGGAAACTCCATTTGTGTGGACTCACGAGTGTGAGGTCTGTTTTCAGGAGTTGAAGGAGAGACTGACTACTGCTCCTGTGTTGGTCCTTCTTGATCCTGCGCTTGAGACTGAGCTTTACACCGACGCCTCTGGGAAGGGGCTAGGTTGTGTGTTGATGCAGTTGGGCAAAGTGATCGCCTATGCTTCGAGACAGTTGAAACCTCATGAGGAGAACTACCCTACTCATGACTTGGAGTTGGCTGCTATTGTGTTTGCTTTCAAGATTTGGAGGCATTATCTTTTTGGTTTAAGGTTTGTGGTGTTCAGTGACCACAAGAGTTTGAAGTACCTGTTCGACCAGAAGGAGTTGAACATGAGGCAGAGGAGATGGATGGAGTTCATAAAGGACAACGACTTCGAGCTAAGGTATCATCCTGGCAAGGCCAATGTGGTAGCTGATGCTTTGAGTCGGAAATCCTGTAGTTCATCCTACTTGTTGGTCTGAGGTTGGGGACAAGGAGCTTTTTGGCTTGGATTTTGTCCAAGATACCACCTTGCAGATCCAGATGATCCGTGAAAAGTTGAAGCAGGCGCAGAATCGCCAGAAGAGCTATTATGATATCAAGCATCGTCAGCTGGAGTTCAGTGAGGGTGAGCACGTTTTGTGAGACTTTCACTTGTCACCGGTGTAGGTCGGGCACTCGGAGCGAGGAAGTTGAGCCCGCGATATATTGGGCCATACCAGATCCTTGGTAGAGTAGGACCCGTTGCCTACCGGCTTGCCTTGCCTCCGAACCTGGCTAACATCCACGACGTGTTTCACGTGTCTCAGATTCGGAAGTACATAGCAGATCCGTCGCACGTGGTGCAACCGGATGATGTGGAGGTTCGGGAGAACCTAAAGACTCCCGTCGGACCACTCAGAATTCTCGATCGTGGCGAGAAACAGCTGAGGAGCAAGATCATTCCGATGGTCAAGGTGCAGTGGACCGGAAGAACTCCTGAGGAGTGTACTTGGGAGCGTGAGGACGAGCTTCTCTTGCAGTACCCCGAGTTTCGACCAGGTATATTTCTGATTTTGAGGTCAAAATCCTAAAAAGGTGGGGTGAATGTAAGAACCCGCACCGTTAATTAAGGTATTTAATTAATTAATTATGCAAAAATAGAAAATGATTCCATAATTGACCCTAATAATTATTTATGAGGCTTAATAATTATGATAAGTGATTTAGAATGCTGAAAGTCGCTTTTCGGAAGAAAAGTGCAGATACCGGTTCTGCTAGTCGGTATAAATGCGTACTGAAAAAGTATCTCAGAAAATTAAAGTAAGTGCATGATAATTACTAGAATAATATGTAAGACTTGTAAAATGAGTTTCAAGTCCAAATAATGAGAACTGGTGCTAGAAACCGGTACTGGCTTTGAAAAGCGCGTACAGGAAAGGTGCTCGGAAAAATATAAGAAAAATATGATAATTCTTAGAAAATTATTTAGTTTCATAATCCAAAGTTTGGGATTAAAATGCTAAGCATAGCAATTAAAGTTAATATTGTGTGTTTAAGTGTGTTTGGGCTATAAATACTCCCATTATGGGCACAAAACCCTAGGACCAGAATTCCCTACATGACTCACTTGGTGGCTGAGTGTTGGCTACTGTTCCATTTCCTTCCCTTCATCATTTCTTGAGCTTGTGGCCATTTCCTTCACAAACTCTTCTCCTAAACACTTGGTGTGAGTGAGGATCATCATTGGGAGTGTGTTGGTGGTCTTGTTTCTGTGTTGTGAAGTCAGTGTGAGGGAGGTTTGGTTGCTGACTTGTTGGTTTTGGGTTGAGAGAAGCCTTGTCTTGGTTTTGGTGGTCCAAGTGTTGATCTTTTGTGCTAAAGGGTCAACCTTTCTTACCATTTTCGTGCATCCTCTTGTGACAGTAGCTTAAGACTGATTGTGAGCTCCAAAGGGCAACTTTTCCTTCTGTTTTGAGCTAGGCTATGTGTACCAACCTTTAACTTGAGTTTAAATGTTTAAAAATGGTACCTTGATGCATCTAATGACTTAATGTTGATAACTTGTTGTTGGGTAATGTTGAACACGCCTAGAAATGCATGATTAGATGTTTAAAATTGGTAAAAAGGGAACCTTTAAGGGATATCTTCACGAAAATGCAGAAACTGCATTCTGTCGTGAAATATCCGGATATTTGTCGAACAGATATCCGGATATTGGATATCCGGATATGTGGTTTGGGGATATCCGGATATGTGAATCTGTATATCCGGATATTGCATATCCGGATATGGACAGTGAGATATCCGGATATGCAATATCCGGATATGGTCCCGAAGAATATCCGGATATTATGGGATTTCGCAGAACAGTAGCTGTGCTGTGTGTACAATAGGCTATTGGGGGTTTGTGGACCCTAGTTTGATGAAGTTAAACTTCTGTATTTAATGGACTAAGCCAGAATCATGTGATTAAGGGCTTGTGGCTTTGTTAAAAGCTTTAAGACTTGAAAACATAATGAAAAGGCGTTGTCTTTAATTTGTATGCATGTGGTACATGTTTATTGATTTATATTTGGTCCATATCAAATTGTGATCTGCTGTGATTGGACTTTGAGCTTGTGGCATTGGACAGCTAGCTTAGATGTAAGCTTTCGTGTCCTCGGTTTAGCCATGTTGTGGTTCCACCATGTCCCATGGGGGTATGGTTATATGCATGTTGTGTTACATGCTTTTGATGTTTTGGAAATGTTGTTGAGCTATTGTATGTTAGTGCCATGTTGATATGTATGGAGGTGTTCCACCTATACGGTAAGCCTGAGTATGTAGAACATACAAGAGGGTGAGGCTGTGGGTGAGGTGCAAGCGGTGTTCCTTGTATTACATGTAGGGAATAGACGTATTCCTACATTTCTCTGGCCAGTAGATAGTGATTACACACATGCCAAAGATATTTGTTGCACTACATAGTTTTGGAACTGATAATGATATAAATGCTTTTTGAACTTATATTGCACATGTAAGTGAGCTTGGGGTGGAAGATCCTTGAGGACCCCTTGTCTTACTGAGATTTCTAGTTTAGAGATCTCACCCCACGTTTGGGGAATGCTTATTTCAGGGTCAGGTGATGTTGAGACCTCAGACGGCAGGAGGCCGGAGCTGAGTTAGATTGCTGTTATATTATGCTGCCATGATTGGATGCTGGTTTTGTATGCTGCTTTTATGCTTATAGCTTCAGTTTATGTTTTGGAGTTTTATGTTGAGACTTGTTGTTTACTATGTTTATTTGGTGAGCATGGGGATTGTCCATGACACATAGTATTATTATGTCTTGAATATGTCTTGAGTCTTTTGGAGTTGTAATAATGTATCAGGATATTGTCCGAATTACTTGATGTAATGCCGTGATTTAGATACACACTTTATCTATATATTGAGGTATTTCAGTGGATGTCTTATTGCAATTTTACATACAGGCGTTATTTTATGAAATTGATTAAGTAATCAAGTTGGTAAGTGATAATGACGTCATATTTGAAAAGAAAAAGAATATTCCGTATTTTTAATTAAGCACCACTTAATACGATGTAATGTTAATATTCCGGGTATACACGGGGTGTTACAACAAGAGTCTCTCTCGTCTCAGCGACATTGGCAGCACTGCCAATGTGACTCAGGCTCTCATCCTGAACACTAGGTGGAGGCGGCAGCGGCGGTGGTAACTGGCCTACAGCAGGACCAGCCCTCATGTCCTCCAACATGACTCTCATCATTCGCCGTTGGTACAACTTACCACAGTTAAAACTCAGCAAAAAGGGTGCTCTTGGAGCTCACACAACAGTTCCAAGGTTCTGACTTTAACACCAAACGAAAAATGCCACTCAAGCTTGGTTCTTTCTTCACAAAGGTTGACACTTTGAAGCCCACAAGCCAAGAAGAAAGCTCCAACACTACAAACCACCAACTCATCCCCTTCACAACCGCAACACATCCCCCAACACTCAGAAGCAAGGCCACCAACACCCTCCCAATGCTCACTCTCACTCACCCCAAGGTGTTTACAAGGAGAAAGTGTAAGAAAATGGCCTCAAAGCTTCAAGAAATGGTGAAAGCAAGAGAAGGAGACACCAAGTCAGCAAGGAGACACTCAGCAGCCACTCACACACAAAAACTGATGCATCAACCTAGGGTTGTGTGCGTAAGTCCTATATATAGTCACTTAACCAATTAACACACAGTATTAACTTTAATAGCTACGCTTAGCATTTTAATCCCCAAACTTTGGATTCTTAACCTACTCAATTTTACAAGAATTATCATATTTTTCTTATAATTTTTCGAGCACTTTTCCGGTACGCGCTTTTCATAGCCAGTACCAGTTTCTGGCACCAGTTCTTATTATTTTGACTTGAAACTCGTTTTACAAGTCCTACATATCATTCTAGTAATTATCATGCACTTATTATAATTTTTCGGGATACTTTTTCGGTACGCATTTATACCGACTAGCAGAACTGGTATCTGGACTTTTCTTCCGAAAAGCGACTTTCAGCATTCTTACTCACTTACTATAATTATTAGAGCCTCACAATAATTATTAGGGTCAATTACGAAATTATTTCCTAATTTCACATAATTAATTACTTAATTTCCTTAATTAACGGTGCGAGTTCTTACACACAACTTGCCTGAGTCCTAGGCAATCCCACCACGAAGTCCATGGAAATAATTTCCCACTTCCACTGTGGTACTTCAAGAGGTTGAAGCTCACCGGACGGTCTTCACCTTCAGGAAAACCAAACACTTGGACACAAAAACAGCAACATCCTTCTTCATGCCTGGCCACCAGAAGTTCTTCTTCAGGTCTTGATACATCTTAGTAGCACCAGGGTGGATAGAAAATTGGCCCTTATGGGCATCTGCCATAACCTCTACGGTCAACGGACCTCGAGGAACCATGATCCTCTACTGAAACAAAAGAAGTCCATCTTCATTCCAAGACACACTGTCTTAGTTCTTCACATAATCCAGACACTCTCTCTGAACTTGTGTCTCTTTGATCTTTCTAACAGCTCATTCAAAACGTCTGCTGCTTCCATCTCGAGAAGTGCACTCCCACACGGAGCGTTCACTGCCAGGTCTCGGAACTTCTCAACCACATCAAGAAAACCAAGTAACAAACTGGATGATGCTACTAGAAAAACCCTGTATAGCGAGGGAATTGTAATGCAAATTCCATCGCTAATTTCATCATCGCTACTACTTTCCCTCGCAATTTCCCTCGCACTGTAGTAGCTCTTGCCGTCGACGATGGACAGTCTCTAGAGAAGTGGCTCTCCTTGCCACACTGAAAGCAAATCAACTGGCCGGTAGAACACGGCCCAAAATGAGTCTTCCCGCATCCCGAACACTTGGGAGCAGGAGGTCTCGCTGCACTCCCCTGAGCAGAAGTCCTCTTAAACTGATTCGGCACTTGCCGAGCCGCCATCTGTTTTCCCTTGCCCTTGTTCCCAAACTTCTTGTCTCTCCAAGAAGTGGAACTACCAGCTACCTTCGTCACCTCAGCAACCTTGGCCCTCTTGGCCTTACTCGAGCTGCAGAAGTCCTCGATATCCCGACACTGCTGTACCAGTGTCCCAAAGTCTCTCGAAGCAGAACCAGAAATATCCTCACTAAGTCCCCTGCGGAACTTAGCAGCCAAGAATGTCGGAGTAGGCCTCTCCATCCGAAAGTGTGCAAACTTCACCAGCTGGTTTAACTGAGTCAGGTACTCGTCAACAGACAACGAGCCCTGAACCAACTTGTCAAACTCTCCCTGCTTCCTCTCCTGTGCGTCATAAGGGAAGTAGTGACCCAGAAAATAATCCTCGAAGAATGGCCAAGTCATCACATGGCCCTGCATCTCGTAAACATGAGAAGTGTTCATCCACCACTCATGGGCATCGCCCTCCAACATATAAGTAGCGAACATCAACTTCTGCGGATCCGTACACTGCATGACCCGAAAAATCTTGTTCAGCGCCTGAAGCCAACGCGCCGCAGCAATAAGATCATAAGATCCATCAAAGGTAGGTGTCTTATACTTACGAAAAGCATTCAGCCGGCGATCGATCTCATCTCGATCCTTAACAAAAACAGGGACGGTTTGCATGGCCCCCGTAAGGTGACTGCCATCTCCCACCTGACTCTGACTGTCGTCCTGTAGACTGAGTGGAGGCGGAGGCGGTGGCGGTGGAGGTGGTGGCGGAGGAAAATGGCCAACACCAGTCCTCAACTCTTCCAATATGACTCTCATCATCGTCATGTTCGCCAGACGGTTGGCCTCCAACACATCCTCAGTGGCCTTCCTGTTCGCCTCTCTGACGGCGTCCAGCATGGCCTGGTTTGCCATTCTCATGGCCTCCTGGTCGGCTTGTCGGGCTGCCTGCATCTTAGACAATGCAGCCAGGACCGGGTCGAGTTAACCCTCATCAGTCTCTCGTGTTCTCCTGGATCCTACCATGACTCTGCACAAGTTACATAATTTATGAGTTGATCGGGCCCACGCAGTGTGATTACATATGCATCATCATAATAAAACCCAACAGAGCAAACACACAAGACAAACACAACCAAACATCCTAATCATTGCAATACATACAAGCTTTTCCCTCGAACCATTGCTCTGATACCATAAAATGTAACACCCCGTGTATACCCGGTTTGTTAACATATCATCGTATTAAGCTGCGCTTAATTAAAAATGCGGAATATCTTTTTCTTTTCAATTATAACGTCATTATACTTAGCCAAGTTGATTACTTAATCAATTTCATAAAATATCGTCTGTTTGTAAATTGCAAAAAGACATCTAACTGGAATACCTCATATATATAGATAAAGTGAGTATCTAAGTCACGGCATTACAACACATAATCCGGACAATATCCTGATACATTATTACAACTCTAAATAAATCAAGACATAATCGAGTCTAAGTGACATGGACAATCCCCATGCTCACCAAATCAACAGCATAACCAACAGAGTCTCAACAAAGAAATCCATAAACTGAATCTAAAAGCATAAGACAGTAAATAGGATCCAACATCCAATCATAACAGCATATCAGCATAAGCAGCATAAACATGCAACATCTATCAGCTAAGCTCTGGCCTCCTGCCACTAGAGGTCTCAACCCCCGCATTACCTGAACCTGAAATAAGCATTCCCCAAACGTGGGGTGAGATCTCTAAACCAGAAATCTCAGTAAGGCAAGGGGTCCTCAAGGATCTTCCACCCCAAGCTCACTTACATGTGCAATATAAGTTCAAAAGCAGTAATTTCCAATATAAGTTCCAAAACTATGCAGTGCAACAGATATTCATGCCATGTGTGTTTAAATTATTCTACTGGTCAGAGAAATGCATGAATACGTCTATTACCTACATATAGTACACGGAACACCACTTGCACCTCACCCACAGCCTCACCATATTGTATGTACTACATACTCAGGCTTACCGTATAGGTGGAACACCACATGCATATCATAAAGGCACTAGCATATAACAGCTCAACAGCATTTCCAAAACATCAAAAGCATGTAACACAGCATGCATATAACCATACCCCCATGGGACATGGAGGAACCACAACATGGCTAAACCGAGGACACGAAATCTTACCGTGCAAGCTCACTATCCAATGCCAAGAGTCCACACAACTCAAGTCCAACACACAGCAGATCACAATCTGATTAGGACCAGCTAGCATATCAACACTCATAGCTCATACGCATAAACATAAAGGTTACGTTTTCTTCTTACGATTTATGTCTTAAGGCTTCACACAAAGCCATAAGCCCTTAATCACTTGATTCTGACTTAGTTTGATAATTACAGAAGTTCAACTTCATCACTCTAGGGTCCACAAACCCTCAATAGCCTACTGTATGAACAGTGCAGCTACTGTTCTTCAAAATCCCAGAATATCCGGATATATGTCGGGGGCATATCCGGATATCAATATCCGGATATCTAGATCCCCATATCCGGATATCAATATCCGGATACACATATCTGTATATTTCGCGACAGACAGCAGCTTCTGCATTCGCGAATATATCATCCAAAGGTTGGGTTTTTAACCCAATGTAACGTCCAAGCATGCATCTTTATACATTTTAAGGTTCATGTTAAGGTTAGTTACTTGATTAACCCATTAACATACCAATACTTCATCTTTAGAGAACAAAAACACAAGATCAAGGTTGAGCCACTTACCCAAAGCTTCAAGGCAGCAGCTAAGGGTGCTCTTGGAGCTCACACTTCAGCTCCAAGGTTCTGACTTTGACAACCACAAAAATGACACTCCAAGATGGTGTCTTTCCCCACAAAGCTCGCTACTTGGAGCTCACATTGGCAAGAACAAAGCACTCACCACCTCAACTCAAGAGGACAGCACTCAAAGCCACGAAACAGAGGACACTACTCAGCCAAAGAGCAATCCACGCCCTCCCAAGACACACCCTCACAAGGCTCAAGTGTTTAGGATGAAGAATCCACCAAGAAAATGGTCTCTTGCTTGAGTTTTGGTCAAGAACAAGGGAAGAGTGGCAATAGAACAGTGTATCAGCCTCCTATTCATGTAGCAACAGAAAGGATGCCTAGGGTTTTGGGCCAAAAGAGCCTATATATAGTGGTTTAAGTCTTACACACACAGTATTAACTTTAATTTCTACGCTTAGCATTTTAATCCCAAACTTTGGATTCTTAACCTACTCAATTTTACAAGAATTATCATATTTTTCTTATATTTTTCGGAGCACCATTCTGGTACGCGCTTTTCATAGCCAGTATCAGTGTCTGGCACCAGTTCTCATCATTTTAACTTGAAACTCGTTTTACAAGTCCTATATAATATTCTAGGAATATTCATACACTTATTATAATTTTTCGGGATACTTTTTCGGTACGCATTTATACCGACTAGCAGAACCGGTATCTGCACTTTTCTTCCGAAAAGTGACTTTCAACATTCTTAACCACTTTCTATAATTATTCAAGCCTCATAATAATTATTAGGGTCAATTATGGAATCATTTCCTACTTTTGCATATTTAATTAATTAATTTTCTTAATTAACGATGCGAGTTTTTACATCATCAGTAGGCATTTATACCGAGTAGCAGAATCGGTATCTGCACTTTTCATCCGAAAAGTGACTTTCAACATTATTACTTACTTACTATAATTATCTAAGCCTCATAATAATTATTAGGGTCAATTATGGAATTATTTCCTAATTTCTCATAATTAATTAATTAACTTCCTTAATTAACGGTGCGAGTTCTTACAGCGGGGAGTGATCGCTGGTGCGAAAGGGCACAAACAAGGAGTGGCTCCTGGCAGGCTTCCAGCTGGGGTATATGAATGAATCGAATCGACACCCGAAAGAGATGGATTTCAAAGACTGTGTAAGTATGAGGCTACACAGTTATGAATAGCTTATAAGAATTAATTGGTACTATCTATACTAACAAGATGGATCTACTTTTCAGTAGCTCATAACGGAAGAACACCACAGGTAAGCATGTCTGACTTGGAGCAATTTTAGGATGGGTGACCTCGTGAGAAGTTTTATCCAAGAAGCGTGTGAGTGGGGATAAAACACGTTAAAAAGTCTCGTGTTAGCGTGTGAGAATAGTCATTGATTCTTGAAGAGACATTACATAATATCTTAAAAAAAAAAAATCTAAGTTCTCTTGCATTTGATCGATGAAATGCTATCATCCGGTTATGACATGTTAAGTGACATGTGTATCTTTTGACGGAGAAGTTATGGTAATTTTTGTTTTTATGATAGGTGACTTTGATAAGTTGGTTAACATTTATTTTTGTTATCAATTCTCACCACAAACACTAAATGCAAGGGATTATCCAAGTACTTAATATTTTTAATGCTCTAAAGTGGATTTTAAATTTTAATGTAAAAAAATAATAATCAATAACAATTTGACGATTCGTAGTGTATTAATATTTAAAGTTATATGTATTTTTGTCATGTTTGTAGTTATTAAGTAGCAATTAACTTTTTATTGTTTATCTATTAAATGTGGTAGCTCAGTTGCGCGCATGCGTACTGAGTAGGTGGGGATAAGAGCATGTGTTCGATCCTCTTCAGTACCTTTTTGGAAGGGATTTAAAATTTTAATCTTGGATTCGTTCCAAATATAATTAGTGGAGGAAGCCTGTGAATTATCCAAAAAAAAATATTAAAGGTCGCTCTCCTTGATTTGTACGGATATGTAAAATATTATTTTAATCCAAGAATTTAAATTATTGGGTGAGACTATATTAATATTTTTATATTTATCTATGCTCCCTCATAAGAGAACATTGGGTTTGAAGGTTGAATAATGCTTCAAACTCAGTTTACCTGTGTTAAGAAACTCCACATTATCTTATTAATAGAATCAGGACCATAAGGATCGAACTCATGATCACTTATATTGGCTCTTTATTATTTTAATTCAAAAGTTTAAGGTGTTGGGTGAACATAAATGAATAGTTTTGTACTTTTGTAATAGGGTTCATGTTAGGAGTCTCACATTGATTGTGTAGGCAACTAGTGTGCGATTTATAAGGCCTTGAGCATTTTCACCTTTGGAACTAGCTTTTGGGGTGATGATCTCATGAGTGATGGGTCCCTATCATTTGGTGCTTTCGTTGAGAGTTGAGGCTATGGAAAGGGCTACCTATAGGCTGGATTAAGGTACCATACCTCCCAAAAGGGATGTTGTACAGAATACTGATAGATGAGTGAAACCGCCAAAAAGGAAAGGGCTACTATCGAATCAGTATCGACATAGTGAAAGCCGCCGCGGACGTTAGCCCTTAAAAGGGTGACAATGTTAAGAGTTCCATATTAATTGTGTAGGCAACTAGTGTGGAATTTACAAGACCTTAAGCACTTCCACCCTCGGAACTAATTTTTGAGGTGGTGATCCTATGAGTTCCTATCAGTTCATTACATCCAATGGGACTTCAAAGTTTGTAACTCGAACTTTGTTTTCAATTGCAACGAGGGTAATAACATTCTTCATTCGCATGCCGGATTTCATGAGTTTACTTGTTAGCTTAGGGTTCCTGGTATAGAGGATCAATGCCTCGGTAAGAGACAGGTGAGAATGTTTAAGGGAAAGATCATCGCAAGTGAGAAGGAAGGAAGGAGGCCAGTTTCTGGAGTTAATGTCTTGGGAATCAGAGGTTCAACCTCTTGTATGTGCATTTGAGAAGTGTTACAGTCAGTGCTGGAGTAACGTATGTGGTGAGTCCCGATAAAAAGAGTCCTACCGGAACTGTGTTTGATACTGGAGTGATTATTTTAGGAGATGGGTTGCATTTAATGCATTATGAATAAAGTTACTATTTTATTTTATGTTTATAAATGAAGTATTGGGATCTGCGGCCCAAGGAAGGGGCAGGTACATAACATGCAGTACACATTCTTGTCCTGTTTATACTAGAGTATAGAATCTGTTGTGATGCTATCAGGGGTATCTGCAACAGGGGACGGTTCTTTTCTTGCATTACTTTTTGTCACGTTCTTCGAAGTTATATACCCATCTTTTAACGTATGTGAGGAAGGTTCGACTATAAGCATGAACAAAGACAATATTTATGCTACTCTTGTCTGTTACTTTATCACTCATTACACACTTATATCTGCAACACCTGACACTTCGATATCTGCAATGACTACTATAAATACATCATCTGCCCTTGTCATCTTTCAATGCTAGAGAGGTACCACATTGTCTAGTTGAATTGTGCTATTACAGCGGAGCTTGTGTTTCCTGCACTGTGATCAAAATCATACATGTTTCTTTATTTTGATAGTACAAAACACTTGACGACCTCAAACTCAAAAAACTTTACAGATTGTCGAGAATTGCCTCATCCTGAAGGGACTTTACCTTGCATCATCCTCGACTTGATTCAGTTTTTATCTGAGATTTAGGATATAATGGACGAGAATGGTAACTCAAATATTGCACCCAAGAACATGTGGAATCTGCCTCTCTCAGTTTTCTTCAAAGATGCAAGGTACCTACCTATATGTTGTTAACTTATCATCCCAGTTTCTTGGAGTAGCAGCGTCATGCTGACTAAAAATATATGACATGATATATTATATCACAACAGATCCTCTGGTGTCTTATTTTATTGTTTTTTTCTTTTTTCACTATCTCTGTCCATTTGTGGGGTATATATATGGTGCTCGAGAGAAGAAATTCATGTAATTTTACGAAATACTAATACTTGGTTCTTATTAATGTGAATGTAGGCTTGTTTTCAAGATGGATTCTCTTGGTAAGGAGATACTAGGGATTGCATTCCCATCTGCACTGGCTGTTGCTGCTGATCCCATTGCTTCTCTTATAGACACAGCATTCATAGGCCATTTGGGTACTTTTCCTTGTCACTACATCATGCTTGCACAAAAGAGACACGCACATATGATTTGCAATGGTCATGTTTTTCTGCTTGAGGTTGAGCCTTGGAGCATCAAAAGGTCACGGGTTAAAGAATGGAAAACAATCTTGTTGCAAAAATGCAAGAATAAGATTGCGTTCAGTCAACCCTCACCCCTCACGGTTTTCTGCACATTGAGTGATAATAATTGCAAGACTTAAAGGAAGTTCTAAAAAGAATCAATTTAGTACTCTAGTTTTTAAGCTAACTTTGCATTTTTCATGTGTATAGGGCCGGTGGAACTTGCTGCTGCAGGAGTTTCTATTGCTTTGTTCAACCAAGCTTCAAGGATTACCATCTTCCCTTTGGTCAGTATTACAACTTCCTTTGTCGCTGAGGAAAACACTATTGAAAAAATCAATACCACAGCAATGGAAAAGCAATTGACTGAAAACATTAAGGCAAAGTCCAACGAAGTAATGTTAGATGATCATGCGCTTCGAGACATTGAAAAAGGTGCAACCAAAGAGAATGGTGAGACCCCAACAGAATCTTTGGCTGCAAATGGTGACACAAACGAGCTCATGGCAAAAGTTTTAGTAGCTGAGAATGTGGAAAAGGATGGTACTTTGAAGAGTGAGACAAATAATGGAGATGGTAATTTCTCTGTCACTTTCTGGCTTTGCCTTTCTATGTCTGTGTATGCATGTCCATTTTGGTATGAATTTGCTTCAAACTAATAAGCACAAACCTAGTTACATCCATTGTCATTAACCTCTGAAATCATGTCATTTATATATGAGGGGAGGGAAATGAATGCATTGAAAGTTTGGTTGTGTTCTGACAATTTAACTTAATGATAACTGATTTCCTTATCAGATGCCAATACAAATATTTGCAATAAGAGCGCGTCAAAAACTAGAAGGAAGAAGCGACACATTGCTTCAGCATCAACAGCACTACTTTTTGGCTCAATCCTTGGCCTCCTTCAAGCTGCAACGCTTATACTTGCAGCCAAACCTCTATTAGGTGCGATGGGTCTGAAACAGGTAGGTAGCTTTATTGTCAATAGTATTTTTTACATATCTTACTTCATTACATATGGTTGGGAATTTAAATATGAGTGAAAAAATCCCGTATTAGAAGGAAAAGCCTAATCATTGAACATATAATTGAAAAGACTCATAAAGATTTCGAGCTGAGAGACTGAGACGAGGTATCGGAATTACATGTTGTAGGTTTCTGTTGATCTTTTATGAGAAAAACAAACATCAGAAACAATATTGTGCAATAGCTTATTTTATTCTGACTAATGAACTTGTTTTTAAATACAAAACTGAGCTCATGTGGTTGCTACTAACCAGCTGATTTTGTTGGTCCACAAAATCAGCAACAAACTAACAAAGCAATAACAGTAAAATGCAGTAAACAAACTCCTAAACAAAAGACTAATCAATTTAAAAAAACAACTAATTAACTCCTAAAAAATAGGACATCAACAGCAGCCTTGAAACACCAACATTCTCCTCCTGGATCAAGTGCTGCACACTCCTAGCTTCTCCCTGAGAAATTCAAATCGACTAACATGAAATGACTTGGTGAATATATCTGCAATTTGGTTTTCTGAACTGCAGTACATTAGCTTCACTTCTCCAGCCTTCTGCACTTCTCTCAAAAAATAATACTTGATCTTAAAATGCTTTGTTCTTCCATGAAATACTAGATTCTGTGAAATAGCTAGAGCAGCTTGATTATCCACAATTACTTCTATGCCTTCTTTTTGCTCCAAATGCAGGTCATCCATCAGCTTCTTCAACCATAATGCTTGGTTTACAGCTGCAGTAGCTGCAATGAACTCAGCTTCTGCAGTTGATTGGGCCACTACTTCCTGCTTCTTTGAACACCAAGAAAAACAAGCTGACCCAAATGTAAAACAATAACCCGAAGTACTTTTCATATCATCCACTGATCCAGCCAGTCACTGTCAGAATACCCTTGCAACTTAAACTTCTGAATTCTGCAGAATTTGATTCCATATGAAAGAGTACCTTTCAAGTACCTTAACACCCTTTTTGCAGCTACCATATGCAGTTCACTTGGACAAAGATCTGTATGAATTAGTTGTAGCTTCTTTGTAGCTCTCCAGGTGGATTCTTTGAAAGGAAGTCTTGTCTGTTTGCCCAAAAAACAAGCTTTGCACCTTGTGATCTGCTCCTCCAGGATTGGTAACCCAGTTGCCATTTCATTCTTCTGCATGAATAGTAAGCCTTTGTAATGAAAATGCCCCAACCTTTTGTGCCATATTTCTGAATCACTAGCCTGACACTTGAATGCCGCTTGCTCCTTCTCAAGGGGATTTAGAGAAAAACTCTTTTGTTGCATCTTTATTCTGAACAGCTCCTGACCATTTGAGTCAAAGATCAAACACTTCCCTTCTTCAAATATCACTTTAAATCCCTTTTCTACCAACTGCCCCACACTCAGCAAATTCTGATCAATATCAGGCACGTACATCACACCAGAAACCAGCTTAGTTCCAGCATAGCTCTTTATTGCTACAGTCCCTTTACCTTTCACTTCTAGATACTCTCTATTTCCAATTCTCACTCTTGACTGCAATGACTTGTCAAGGTCTCTAAATAGCTTTTCATCACTTGTCATGTGATTTGTGCAACCACTATCAACAAGCCAACTATCACATGGAGCACTAGAGGAGAAACAAGAGGCAGCAAATAATTGATCTGCCTCATGCTGGTCTGCAACATGTGCCTCACCTTGCTGCTGATCTCCTTTTTCTTTGCAGAACCTTTCAATGTGTCCAAGCCTATGACACTTTCTGCACTTCACATCTGGCCTCTTCCAACATCTGAAGTGTGGGTGATTCTGCTTTCCACAATGCTTACATGAGGAATGCCCGCCCCAATTGTTCTTAGAGTTGATTGCATTGTTCTCTCCTGCAGCAGCTTCTGAACCACTACTGTCATCTCCTTTCTTCCATCTTACATTATGCTGTTCTTTAGCCTGCAAAGCTCCTTCTGTACTTCCTTCAAGCCTCATTAACCTTCTCTGCTCTTGTGCTTGCAGAGCACTTAGCAATTCTGCCAACTTGATTTGAGACAAATCCTTGGTATTCTCCAAAGATGCAATGGTTGCTTCAAACCTTTCAGGCAAGGAGACAAGAACCTTTTGCACTAGCCTATTATCAGAGAGGTCAGTGCCTAGAGCTCTTGCTTGATTTGCAATATTTACCAACTTATCAGAATACTCCTTAATTGTTTCAGACTCCTTCATCTGCAATCTCTCAAATTGTGTGATTAGATTCATCCCCTTCATGCTTCTAATCCTCTCATCTCCTTTATACTCATCTTTGAGGAAGTCCCAAATAGCTTGAGCTGATTCACAAGCCATAATTCTGCTGAAAATGGCAGGTGAGACAGCAGCATATAAACAAAACTTTGCCTTTGCTTTTCTTGTTATCCTCTCCTTATGAAACTTGATCTGATTGATGGTTGGATTATCAGGAAGGGGAGCAACTTCATAATCTTGTTCTACAGCTTCCCAAAAATCGCAACCCTCTAGATAGGCTTGCATTCTCACTGCCCATGCTTGATAATTTTCTCCATCGAATATTGGTGGAGCCATTGCTGAAAAACCACTCGATCCTCCCTCCATTAATTTCTCAAGTCACTCACAGCCCCTTAAGATCAAGAAGGCTCTGATACCAATATTGATCTTTTATGAGAAAAACAAACATCAGAAACAATATTGTGCAAACTAATGAACTTGTTTTTAAATACAAAACTGAGCTCATGAGGTTGCTACTAACCAGCTGATTTTGTTGGTCCACAAAATCAGCAACAAACTAACAAAGCAATAACAGTAAAATGCGGTAAACAAACTCCTAAACAAAAGACTAATCAATTTTAAAAAACAACTAATTAACTCCTAAAAAATAAGACATCAACAGCAGCCTTGAAACACCAACAGTTTCCATTATTGCTTAGACACATATGTCTAAGGCTTTACTAAGTTGAACTATTTCTCCTTTGTATAGGGTTCTCCCATGCTACTCCCAGCAGTAAAGTACTTGAGATTGAGATCCTTAGGTGCTCCAGCAGTACTTCTCTCATTAGCCATGCAAGGAATCTTTCGAGGGTTCAAGGACACAACAACGCCTTTATATGTCATTGGTAGGCTGAAATGATCCATTGTCTTGAATGAAGCCTAATTTTGGAGACAGTACGAGAGCATGAAAAGGGACTAATTTAATATTGATGTCAAATTTAAAGTAACTGTGCATACAAATGTTAATTGGTTAAACTGTATTTTCCTCAAAACAAAAAGGAAATGAGAGATCGTCTGTATTTAAACATTTCAACTAACTTGGTCCATTTGTGTATATGGTTTTATTTAGTTTCGGGGTATGCATTGAATGTCGCTTTGGACCCAATACTTATTTTTCACTTCAAATTGGGCATCAGAGGTGCAGCCATTTCACACGTGCTCTCTCAGTAAGTCTTTATTTAATTTGTTTTGTTCTAACAATGTTCAAACATATTTGTTGGGAAAACTTTTAGACTTAGAAAATGGTGATACTTTTAGGTACATAATGGCATTGGCCCTCTTGTTGATATTAATGAGAAAAGTGGATCTCCTACCCCCAAGCATTAAGGATTTGCAGATTTTCAGGTTTCTTAAGAATGGTATGGTGGAAAACATTAAACCCAGCATATTTCTGTTTTTTTTTTCTTTAAAACTGTTACGTAAAAGTAGTCAATGAAATAAGTATATATATATATATATATATATATATATATATATATATATATATTTATTTATTTTGTTTTAAAAGTTAAAAGTCAATATACAACAAGAAACAACTCAAAAAAGAGATATAAATTTTGGAACTATTTTTACAAAATAAACATTATTAAACAGATTTTTTGATTTTTTGTTTTGAAAAGTAAAAAATTATTTCTGAAAACAGAATTCAAACACGTCCTATTTTGGACTTTATATTATCACTGAAATCTCAGTTGCTCTATTAAAAATAAAAATTAGATAAGAGAGATAAAAAAAGGTTCCGCTAAACTCGACGCGAATATGTAGTAGTCCCTGTGCCGGGAAGAGAGAGAGTGAGAGAGAAATAGAGGAAAGAGGAAAAAGGAGAAAGAAAAGAGGAGAGAGAGAAAAAAATAAGGAGGGACCATCCAATATTAACAGCATAGTAATCAAACATATCTTGATGACTAACAATCTAGAAGTTATTTATGCTGGAATTGGTTTTTGATTTCAATAGGAGGTTTGCTGCTAGCCAGAGTAGTAGCAGTGACATTCTGTGTGACCTTAGCAGCCTCACTGGCAGCAAGGTTGGGCTCAATTCCTATGGCAGCATTCCAAACCTGCTTACAAGTCTGGCTGACATCGTCCCTTCTTGCTGATGGTTTGGCTGTTGCCGTACAGGTAACATTTTTCTTCTTATTACTGGATGTACCATGTACTATAGGGTAGGTTGTGCATATGAACCCTTTTTTGTTATGGGATTTATAGTTATTATGCAACGCAACGTAAGAAGACTCTTCTCAAGCTATACTCACATTATTTTACGTGTCAATATTTTTAATTTTTTTATTTACTTTTTTTTAACGGGACTCACCTGAGTATGTGTGTTGTAAAAATTCTCATCTTATATTACTTAAGAAGTATAAACCCCTTTTGTTATATAGCATTATTTTTTGAAATAAATAATATTTTTTCATTTCGTGCTCAGCAAGAGTTTCTTCTTTAAAAAAAAATATATATTTGATAATACAATTATTTTTATTTTGTGTGTATCTAATAAATAGTGTCTTTAATAAATAATGTGCATTTTACATTCTATTATTTGTGGGAAAAAAATTAAAATATTGGAACTTTAATAAATAATTACATATACATTGCTATTTTGAAACTATTTATCGATATGTTGCAGTTTTTCACGCTGAAAATAATCAAGACAATTCATCCCAATTTGAGTTTGTGGTTACTGATTTATTTTCTGGAATAAAGAAAATAAACCATTTAATCAAATACTATTTCTAATTATTTCCGTTTTATTCTGTGAACTGAAAAAAAAAAAAAATGAAAATGTACATCTTACGTTCTCAAACTTTTCTTTGTCGAAAAACAAAAAATAAAAATGCAAAATAAAAACTAAATGAGTATTACTGATTAGTTCCCGTGCATCACAGGCAATTCTAGCCTGTTCCTTTGCTGAGAAAGATTATGACAAGGTAACTGCTACTGCAACACGGACGCTGCAGATGAGTTTTGTTTTGGGAGTGGGACTCTCTGTTATAGTTGGAGTTGGACTGTACTTCGGAGCTGGAATCTTCTCCAAAAGTGTTCTTGTTGTGCACTTAATTAGAATAGGCATCCCGGTATATTCCTTCTACAACTAGGAATTCAATAACGTTTTCTATGTGTCTTTTATCTAATTACATTTAAACCGCCAGTTTGTAGCTGCTACACAACCAATCAATTCATTAGCCTTCGTCTTTGATGGTGTGAACTATGGGGCATCTGATTTTGCTTATTCTGCTTACTCCTTGGTAAGTTCGCATGCCCTTTTTCCTTTTTCACAATGTGTCTTCTCTATCCAAGATTACTTAGCAATTATTTTTATTCAGGTCATGGTGTCATTAGCAAGTGTTACTTCATTATTCCTTCTCTACAAGAGCAAAGGTTTTGTTGGGATCTGGATTGCACTAACCATCTATATGAGTCTTCGTATGTTTGCCGGTGTATGGAGGTAAACTTTCTCATGTTAAAAGCAAGAAACTAATATTCACGCTGGTTTCGATCATAGTACCATATTATAGTTCATGGATCAAACTTAAGTATCTCCCGCACAAGAAACTATAGGCCTTTTGACCGATTTTAATGTAAAAGACAAACTTTCAATCACATATTATCAAAATAATGTGGTAAGACTGTGTTGGTGTGCGCGTTCAAGTCACTTATAGGGAGGGAGATGTGTGATTTATTCATGGGTAAATGTGCGCTTTTTACATGGTACATGGCAAGTCGTACGTGCACCATGTGCAACTTGCAATGCCAATGCACTTTACCTGTGCGCATTCTATATGTGTCTGATGATATTATTATAGTCAAATATTTAAATTTAAAATCAATCGGGTAAAATATTTCTTACATAGGGTATAGAGGAAATGCAGAGACACTCACCATAAAAGGGCTTGTCGCATTGATAAGTAGCATGATGTATAGGATCTACAATATTAGATAATTAATTACAATAAAGATCAGAAGATATCAATCACCTCCATATTATATATATATATATATATATATATATATATAAAAATATATAGAAATCAATCGGTCATGTTGAAGGACCAATTGATAATTTTCTATAGACTCATTAAAAATGAGCTCCACATGATTTTCTTTTTTTTCTTTTTTTAATTAAGTGGGACCCATGCATTTCTCTCTCACCCGCAGGACACAACACTCTTCCAATGACATGATGGACAATTTATATATATATATATATAAACTGAATTTGGAAAACGTTCCTTCCCAAAATATTCTAAAAAATATCTATGGTCCTTCTGCATCAAAGGTTTTATAATTTTGTTTTTCAAAGTTGGGTTACAAGAATGTTAAATGCATATGCAGGATGGGAACTGCAACAGGACCTTGGCGTTTTCTTAGAGGCCGCTCATTATCTTGATGACATCTAACGGGGGAAATTTCATTGTTGAGAAGCACTCTCTTATCACTTTTTACCATTTAAGTTAAATTTTCTTTTCTCGGACATGATTACTTGTGGTGTACTAGTGTTCTTATAGTCTTAAATCTTGGACTGCTCCATTTAGACGTGGTAGTGCTATGTTCAAAGTATATTTATCTCTTTTTTGTTTTCTGCCCATGTATCCTCCAATCAATATATATATGTATATTCACGCGTGTGTGACTGTGAAAAAATAAATTTCTTTTCAATCATTTGGAGTTCAATTTCTTGCGCTTTTCTCCGATATATAATTACAAATTTTGCAATCATCTTCAGCTTTTCTTTTACCTCTCTCTTGACACAGTTGACACGCTACAGGATGCTAGCTCCAGAGCATATCAGCATATAAAGGAATAGGACAACTGAGAAAATATTTCATTTTGTTCTGGTCCTCACATTTGATTTCTTTAATCATCCGTATAATCGTATTGTGTAAAAAAAATAATGGATTACTTTAAGGGAATAATAATTCTACAGCTAGGGGCAGAAAAGTCTAATCTGCCACAGATACACAAAAACGCGGGACCAACTGTTTTTCTTTAGAAAAAAAAGCGTATGCAAATTGATGTCTTTGCAACTGCAGAGAGTTTTCTGCATTTGATGTAGAATTATTATTCCCTTAATTCAAAGGCAAAATTTGGTAAAAAAATATAATTTCTACTTAGGTCGAAATTTGGGGTAAAAGTACAAATATTAAAACCTTTAGAGCAAAAGACAATTAAGCAAATGTTGTCAAAAACTTATAAATAATTTGGTAAGACCCATTTCATATGAATTCTTAAATCCTAAGTATGTAGCCTTTGGATTAAAGTGGTGGGTGCTATTAAATTATCTTTTTGACCATGTTAATGCGAAAATAGTAACATTGTACTGGATTAAGTCTTTGGCCAAACTATTTACACATGTAATGTGAAAAGACTCACATTGAGTACTACATGTTAAGAGGCACATCTGTATTTTGCGCGTTGCACGTAACGACATACAAAGATTTGCACACAGGTGTAACACCTCGTATATATCCGGTAATATTATCATACTATCGTATTAAGCAGCGCTTAATTAAAAATGCCGAATATCTTTTTTTTCTTCAATTATGAAGTCATTATCATTACCAACTTGCTTATTAATCAATTAATAAAGCATCGCTTGTATGTAATTGCAATAAAACAGCTAACTGAAATACCTCATAATATAGATAATAAAAGTGTGTCTCTAGAAATCACAGGACTACCACAAGTAGGCCGGACCAACTAGCAGGTTATACAACTCCAATCTAGAAGTACTAGGATAAAGTGTCATGGACAATCCCCATGCTCACTCAAATAAGGCAACAAGCCCAACAGAAGTCTCAACAACAATATAAACATAAATAGCGGGAAACATAAACAACATCCAAATCCAGTCATGGCAGCAATACAGCATAAATATCATAATCAGCTAAGCTCTGGCCTCCTGCCGCCAGAGGCATCAGTCACCATACTACCTGAACCTGAAATAAGCATTCCCCAAACGTGGGGTGAGATCTCTAAACAAGAAGTCTCAGTAAGACAAGGGGTCCTCAAGCATCTTCCACCCCAAGCTCACTTACATGTGCAATATAAGTTTAAAAGCAGTTTATCAATATCATTTCTAAAACAGTGCAATGCAGCAGATAATCATGTCATGTGTGTCAATTCTATTCTACTGGTCAGAGAAATGCAGGATTTATATACGCCAAATACCCACACATAGTGCAAGACGCCACTTGCATTCACCCTGGATCACCATATCGTATGACGCCACATACTCAGGCTTACCGTCAAGATGAAACAACACATGCATATTAAAAGTCATTACACATAAAGCTCAACAGCATTTCAAATATTCAAAGCATGTAACGCAGCATGCATATAACCTCACCCCCATGGGACATGGTGGAACCACAACATGGCTAAACCGAGGACACGAAAACTTACCTTGCAAGCTAACACCCAAGGCCAAGAGTCCACAGCTCAAAGTCCAAACACAGCAGATTCACAATCTGTTATGGACCAATACTATATCAATAATAATGCACCACAAGAATA
The DNA here is from genome assembly GCF_033153095.1 of Gastrolobium bilobum. Taxonomy (NCBI): domain Eukaryota; kingdom Viridiplantae; phylum Streptophyta; class Magnoliopsida; order Fabales; family Fabaceae; genus Gastrolobium; species Gastrolobium bilobum. The sequence continues at coordinate 68,761 of NW_026899838.1, forward strand.
TAACTTAAAGACAACGCCTATCCTTTACATTTTACGTCTTAAGGCTCCATACCAAGCCATAAGTCCTTAATCACTTGATTCTGACTTAGTTCATTAATTACAGAAGTTCGACTTCATCAATCTAGGGTCCACAAACCCCCAATAGCCTACTGTACACACAGCACAACTACTGTTCTACGAAGTCCCAGAATATCCGGATATTCCTCGGGACCATATCCGGATATGCAATATCTGGATACTGGATATCTCACTGTACATATCCGGATATACAATATCCGGATATCCAAATTCTCATATCCGGATATTTCACGACAGAATGCAGAAACTGCATTTCGTGAAGATATCCTTCCAAGGTTGGGTTTTTACCGATTTTAAACACTTAAACATGCATTTCAAGGTGTGTTTGACATTACCCAACATTAAGTTATCATCTTTTAGCCTTAACATGCATCAAGCTTCCATTTTTAAGCATAAAACTCAAGTTAAAGTGTGATGATCATACCACAAGCCTAAAGCAGAGGATGGAGATGCTCTTGGAGCTCAACACAGCCCCTCAAGTCTGACTCAAAGATGTGCACGAAAATAGCATCACAAAGGTTGGTTCTTTAACACAAAAGATTACCACTTGGACCTCCAAAAACCAAAACTAAGCTTTTCACAACCCCAAACCACCAAGTCAGAACCAAAGCTCCCTCACACAGCCCCTCAAACTCAGAAAAGAAGTCTCTTTCTCACCCACAAGGATCATTCACACCAAGCCCAACTGTTAAGATGAAGGAACAAGCACCAAAGGTGAATGCTTGCTCAAGAAATGGTGAAGAAGGCAAGGAAGGAGTGTTTTCTGTTCAGCCTCCAAGTTACTCACGCAACAATTCAGTTTTATAGGGCTTTGTGCCCTTACAAAGGGTATTTATAGCCACTCACAGATTAACACGCAGTATTAACTTTAATTGCTACGCTTAGCATTTTAATCCCAAACTCTGGATTCTTAACCTACTCAATTTTACAAGAATTATCATATTTTTCTTATAATTTTCGGAGCACCTTTTCGGTACGCGCTTTTCAAAGCCAGTACCGGTTTCTACCACCAGTTCTCATTATTTGGACTTGAAACTCGTTTTACAAGTCCTACATATTAATCAAGTAATTATCATGAACTTATTATAATTTTCTGGGATACTTTTTTGGTACACAATTATACCGACTAACAGAACCGGTATCTGCACTTTTCTTCCGAAAAGCGACTTTCAGCATTATTACTCACTTACTATAATTATTAAAGCCTCATAATAATTATTAGGGTCAATTATGGAATCATTTCCTATTTTCTCATAATTTATTAATTAAATTCCTTAATTAACAGTGCGGGTTCTTACATTCACCCCACATTTTTAGGATTTTGTCCTCAAAATCAGAATATACCTGTCTCGGAAGTCGGGATACTGCCAGAGAAGCTCGTCCTCTCGCTCCCAGGTACACTCCTCAAGAGTTCTTCCTTACCATTGCACTTTGACCATTGGAATGATCTTGCTCCTCAGCTGCTTCTCGCCACGATCGAGGATCTTGAGTGGTCCTACGGGAGTCTTTAAGTTCTCCCGAACCTCCACATCATCAGGTTGCACCACGTGCGACGGATCTGCTATGTACTTCCGAAGATGAGACACGTGAAAGACATCGTGGATGTTGGCTAGGTTCGGAGGCAAGGCAAGCCGATAGGCAACAGACCCTACTCTACCAAGAATCTGATATGGCCCAATAAACCGCGGGCTCAGCTTCCTCACTCCGAGTGCCCGTCCAACACCGGTGACAGGTGAAAGTCTCACAAACACGTGCTCACCCTCATTGAACTCCAGTGAACAATGCTTGACATCGTAGTAACTCTTCTGACGATTATGTGCCTGCTTCAGCTTTTCTCTGATCATCTGGATCTGCAGGGTGGTATCTTGGACAAAGTCCAAGCCAAACAACTCACGATCCCCAACCTCAGACCAGCAGGTAGGTGTACGACACCTCCTACCGTAGAGCGCCTCGTAGGGTGCTATGCCCAGGCTAGCATGGAAACTGTTGTTATACGAAAACTCCACCAATGGAAGGTACCTATCCCATGCCGAGCCCTACTCCAACGTGCAAGCCCGCAACATGTCCTCCAAGGTCTGGATAGTCCGCTCAGTCTGTCCATCAGTCTGAGGGTGATAGGTTGTACTCAGTCTTAAGTGCGTACCAAAAGCTCCCTGCAGCGCCTCCCAGAACCGAGATGTGAACTTCGGGTCCCTATCACTGATGATACTCTCGGGCACCCCGTGAAGCCTCACAATCTCGCGAACGTAAAGCTTGGCCAATTGCTCTATAGTGAAGCTCACCTTCACTGGAAGAAAATGGGCAGACTTTGTCAATCTGTCCACAATGACCCATATCGAGTCACAGCCAACCTGAGTCTTCGGCAAACCCACAACGAAGTCCATGGAAATGCTCTCCCATTTCCATTCTGGAATCTCAAGAGGTTGAAGTTTACCAGACGGCTTCTGGTGTTCAATCTTCACCTTCTGGCAGATCAAACACTTGGACACATAGACAGCTATGTCCTTCTTCATTTCTGGCCACCAGAAATTTCTCTTCAGGTCTTGGTACATCTTCGTAGCACCAGGATGAACAGTAAACTGTCCCTTATGGGCCTCCGCCATAACCTTTTCGGTCAAAGGACCTCGAGGAATCACAACACGCTTCTGAAACAACAGAAGTCCATCCTCATTCCAAGACACACCGTGTTGGTTCTTCACGTAGTCGAGACACTCTCTCTGCACTTGCACCTCTTGGATCTTCTCCATAAGCTCATTCCTGACTCTCACAGTCTCCATCTCGAGAAGTGAACCCCCAAACAAGGTGGTCACCTTCAGATCTCGAATCTTCTATATGAGGTCGAAGTACCCATCTTCAAACTGGATAGACTCACGGATTTCCGACTCAAAGCATCAGCTACCACATTGGCCTTGCCAGGATGGTACTTCAACTCAAAGTCGTAGTCCTTCAGAAACTCCATCCATATCATCTGCCTCATGTTCAGCTCTTTCTGATCAAACAGATACTTCAAGCTCTTGTGATCACTGAACACCGCAAACTGCATGCCGAACAGATAATGCCTCCAAATCTTGAAAGCAAACACAATCGCAGCCAACTCCAAATCATGAGTCGGGTAGTTCTCCTCATGAGGCTTCAACTGCCTCGAAGCAAAAGCAACAGCTCTACCAGACTGCATCAACAAACAACCCAGCCCCTTTCCAGAAGCATCACAGTAAAGCTCAAACTGCTCCTCAAGATCAGGAAAGATCAACACAGGTGAAGTAGTCAACCTCTCCTTCAAATCCTGAAAGCAATCCTCACACTCGTGAGTCCACAGAAATGGAGTCTCTTTTCGGGTAAGGCGAGCCAAAGGGAGAACCATCGTGGAGAAACCCTTGATGAACCTTCGATAGTAACCTGCCAAACCTAGGAAGCTCCTCACCTCCGTAACTGTCTTGGGCCTCTCCCAATCCAGTACGGCCTCAATCTTGTTGGGATCCACTGCAACTCCATCTGCTGAAATCACATGTCCCAGAAACTTGACTGATTTGAGCCAAAACTCACACTTATAAGGCTTAGCATAAAGCTTTTTCTCCTTCAGCACTTGCAGAACAATCCTCAGATGCTCCGCATGCTCTTCCTCAGTCTTGGAGTAAATCAGAATGTCATCAATGAAGACGATCACAAACTGATCCATATACGGCTGGAAAATCCTGTTCATGTAATCCATGAACACTGCCGGCGCATTGGTGAGTCTGAACGGGATCACCAAATACTCAAAGTGATCGTATCTCGAACGAAACACGGTCTTAGGGACATCCTCCGGCTTCACCCGAATCTGATGGTATCCGGACCGGAGATCAATCTTGGAATACACGCAAGCACCCCTGAGCTGATCCAACAGATCATCAATCCGAGGAAGGGGATACTTGTTCTTGATCGTCACCTTGTTCAACTGCCTGTAGTCGGTGCACAATCACATTTTCCCATCTTTCTTCTTCACAAAGATGACTGGTGCTCCCCAAGGAGACACACTCGGCCGGATGAAATCTTTCGCTGAAAGATCCTCAATATGCTTCTTCAGCTCAGCCAACTCCAATGGCGACATCCGATATGGAGCTAAAGAAATCGGCCCCACACCAGGCAACAAATCAATGGAGAACTCTATCTCCCGCTGTGGCGAAAACTCAGGAATCTCCTCAGGAAACACCTCGAGGAACTCCCCCACCACAGGAATGCCAGTGATATCCTCCTGTGTCCCACTCACCAAACCTCCCAACATGACATAACCAAATGCCCCTGCTCTCAAGGCCTTCCTAGCCTGCAGCAATGAAATATATGGCGAGGAACTAGCTGTGGAATCACACGGAGACATCACCATACGCTTTACACAGCAATCAATCAGTGCACAGTTTCTAGACAACCAATCCATGCCCAAAATAATCTCCAAGTTGGCCATCGGCAATCCTATCAGATCCACCGAGAACTCACGACCATCCCACTGAAACGCTACATCGCGATGTACAGTGGTAGAATCACATATTTCTCCGGTGGTGATAGTCACCCGCAACGGTGGAGAAAGTACAGACATGGGCAACTCAAGCCCCAAAGTAATTGAGGTAGCAACAAACGAATGCGTAGCCCCGGAGTTAAACAATGCATCAATAGCAATACCACCAATAGACATCGTACCTCTAACAAGGTTCGGAGCGCGATCCGACTGCTGCCTATCCAAGGTGTACACACACCCAACAGAAGGTGGCACTGCAGGTGCCGAAGTAGAAGCCATCGGAACCATCTGCAAAGGAACTGCCTGAACAGCTGCAGCTCTCGCCGTCGAGGACAGACAGTCTCTAGAAAAGTGGCCCTCCTTGCCACACTTGAAACAGATCAGTTGACCTGAAGCACAACGACCAGCATGCTCCTTTCCGCACCCCGCACATCTCGGAGTGGAAGGAGGCCTAGCAAAACTCCCCTGCTGTGAAGCAGCCCTCTTGAACTGACCAGGCACCTGCCTAGTCGCCAACTGTTTACCCTTGCCCTTCCCAGCAAGCCTCTTGTCCTTCCAGGACGTAGGAGCAGGAGTGGAACCAACAGTCCCCTTGATCTCGTCGACCTTGGCCCTCTTGGCCTTGCTCGCTATGCAGACATCTTCAATGTCCTTACACTGCTGAACCAGTGTACCAAAGTCCCTCGAAGCAGCTCCAGCAATATGCTCAGCAATCACCTCACTAAGTCCTCTGCGGAACTTAGCAGCCAGAAACATCGGAGTAGGAGGAACCATCCGGAAGTGCGCAAACTTCACTAGCTCATTGAATTTGGCCAGGTACTTGTCAACCGACATTGAGCCCTGAACCAATCTATCAAACTCCCCCTGCTTCCTCTCCTGCGCATCGTAGGGAAAGTATCTGCCCAAAAAGCATTTTTCAAAGAATGGCCACGTCATGACACGACCCTGCATCTCATAAGCACAAGAGGTCTTTGTCCACCACTCATGGGCATCGTCCTCCAGCATGTAAATCGAGAACATCAGCTTCTGTGGGTCTGTACACTGCATGACCCGAAATATCTTGTCCAGCGACTCCAACCATCTTGCAGCAGCAATAGGATCCAAAGACCCCTCAAACACAGGTGGCTTATGCTTCCTGAAAGCATTCAGCCGGCGATCTATCACATCACGATCCTCAGCAGGCTCTACAAGAGTCTCCCTCGTCTCAGCGACATGAGCAGCACTGCCAATGTGACTCAGGCTCTCATCCTGAACACTAGGTGGAGGCGGCGGCGGTGGTGGCGTTGGTAACTGGCCTGCAGCAGGACCAGCCCTCATCTCCACCAACATGACTTTCATCATCGTCATGTTCGCCATCCTGTTCGCCTCGAGGACATCCTCAGTGGTCCTCCGGTTTGCTTCACGAACCTCTTATGCGGCTATTCGGTTCGCCTCGCGAACAACATCCATCATTGTCGCGTTGGCCAATCTAGTGGCCTCCTGATCAGCTAACCTAGCCACCTGCATCTCAGCCAATGCAGTCAGGATAGGATCGAGTTGATCCTCAGAAATCTCTCTTGTTCTCCCGGACCTTACCATGACTCTGCAAAAGTTACACAGATTATGAGTTGATCAGGCCCACGCAATGTGATTACATATGCATTATCATAATAAAATTCGACGGAGTAAATACACAAGACAGACACAACCAAACATCCTAACTATTGCAATACATACTTGCTTTTCCCACGAACCATTGCTCTGATACCATAAATGTAACACCCTGTATATATCCGGTAATGTTATCATACTATTGTATTAAGTACCGCTTAATTAAAAATGCAGAATATCTTTTTCTTTTCAATTATGAAGTCATTATCATTACCAACTTGCTTATTAATCAATTAATAAAACATCGCCTGTATATAATTGCAATAAAACAGCTAACTGAAATACCTTATAATATAGATAATAAAAGTGTGTCTCTAGAAATCACGGGACTACCACAAGTAGGCCGGACCAACTAGCAGGTTATACAACTCCAATCTAGAAGTACTAGCATAAAGTGTCATGGACAATCCCCATGCTCACTCAAATAAGGCAACAAGCCCAACAGAAGTGTCAACAACAATATAAACATAAATAGCGGAAAACATAAACAGCATCTAAATCCAGTCATGGCAGCAATACAGCATAAATATCATAATCTGCTAAGCTGTGGCCTCCTGCCGCCAGAGGCATCAGTCACCATACTACCTGAACCTGAAATAAGCATTCCCCAAACGTAGGGTGAGATCTTTAAACAAGAAATCTCAGTAAGACAAGGGGTCTTCAAGGATCTTCCACCCCAAGCTCACTTACATGTGCAATATAAGTTTAAAAGCAGTTCATCAATATCATTTCTAAAACAGTGCAATGCAGCAGATAATCATGTCATGTGTGTCAATTCTATTCTACTGGCCAGAGAAATGCAGGATTTATATACGCCAAATACCCACACATAGTGCAAGACGCCACTTGCATTCACCCCGGATCACCATATCGTATGACGCCACATACTCAGGCTTACCGTCAAGATGAAACAACACATGCATTTTAAAAGCCATTACACATAAAGCTCAACAGCATTTCAAATATTCAAAGCATGTAACACAGCATGCATATAACCTCACCCCCATGGGACATGGTGGAACCACAACATGGCTAAACCGAGGACACGAAAGCTTACCTTGCAAGCTAACACCCAAGGCCAAGAGTCCACAACTCAAAGTCCAAACACAGCAGATTCACAATCTGTTATGGACCAATACTACATCAATAATAATGCACCACAAGAATATAACTTAAAGACAACGCCTATCCTTTACATTTTACGTCTTAAGGCTCCATATCAAGCCATAAGTCCTTAATCACTTGATTCTGACTTAGTTCATTAATTACAGAAGTTCGACTTCATCAATCTGGGGTCCGCAAACCCCCAATAGCCTACTGTACACACAGCACAACTACTGTTCTACGAAGTCCCAGAATATCCGGATATTCCTCGGGACCATATCCGGATATGCAATAACCGGATATCTCACTGTACATATCCGGATATACAACATCCGGATATCCAGATTCCCATATCCGGATATCCAATTCCCATATTCGGATATCACATATCCGGATATTTCTCGGGCAGATATCCGGATATTTCACGACAGAATGCAAAAACTGTATTTCGTGAAGATATCCTTCCAAGGTTGGGTTTTTACCGATTTTAAACACTTAAACATGCATTTCAAGGTGTGTTTGACATTACCCAACGTTAAGTTATCATCTTTTAGCCTTAACATGCATCAAGCTTCCATTTTTAAGCATAAAACTCAAGTTAAAGTGTGATGATCATACCACAAGCCTAAAGCAGACGATGGAGATGCTCTTGGAGCTCAACATAGCCCTTCAAGTCTGACTCAAAGATGTGCACGAAAATAGCATCACAAAGGTTGGTCCTTTAACACAAAAGATCACCACTTGGACCTCCAAAAACCAAAACCAAGCTTTTCACAACCCCAAACCACCAAGTCAGAACCAAAGCTCCCTTACACAACCCCTCAAATCAGAAAAGAAATCTCTTTCTCACCCACAAGGATCATTCACACCAAGCCCAAGTGTTAAGATGAAGGAACAAGCACCAAAGGTGAATGCTTGCTGAAGAAATGGTGAAGAAGGAAAGGAAGGAGTGTTTTCTGGTCAGCCTCCAAGTTACTGACGCAGCAATTCAGTTTTCTAGGGCTTTATGCCCTTACAAAGGGTATTTATAGCCACTCACAGATTAACACGCAGTATTAACTTTAATCGATACGCTTAGCATTTTAATCCCAAACTCTGGATTCTTAACCTACTCAATTTTACAAGAATTATCATATTTTTCTTATAATTTTCGGAGCACCTTTTCGGTACGCGCTTTTCAAAGCCAGTACCGGTTTCTAGCACCCGTTCTCATTATTTGGACTTGAAACTCGTTTTACAAGTCCTACATATTAATCTAGTAATTATCATGCACTTATTATAATTTTCCGGGATACTTTTTCGGTAAACAATTATACCGACTAGCAGAACCGGTATCTGCACTTTTCTTCCGAAAAACGACTTTTAGCAGTATTACTCACTTACTATAATTATTAAAGCCTCATAATAATTATTAGGGTCAATTATGGAATCATTTCCTATTTTCTCATAATTTATTAATTAAATTCCTTAATTAACGGTGCGGGTTCTTACAACAGGGATGCCACATCTTTGTCAATAGTCTCACACCCTACCCATGCACGTTTAGACACAGTAAAAGTACTTGTGCGTCTCTGTCATTTGACGCACTACAACAAGATACGCATCCAAGTCGCGCTAGTGAAGTAGACACATTTATGCAGATGATGGCATATGGTAGTAACATGGATGTTGGATTAGTAGCACAAGGACATGTTAGTATCTAGTTGTCCTAGAGACTATCTATTTCATCAAATATACACCTTTATCTTTATCATATTTTGTGTCGCCTTTTATTTTGGTTAATATAGGTTCAAAGATAAAGGTCATAAGGATAAAATGGGTATTCGCTCGAGGATCTATGATAATGATCATAATAATGAGGACTCAAGTGCACTACATATTTTATTCCCTGAAACTTGTTCATAGTCTTGAATCACCAAGATAGGACATTGGTGATCTCGATAAGACTAGAACAATGTAAATTACTTGTATAGATATACAAGGTAGGTATCTCATGGAATGGCCTTAGCTGATGTATGGATGGATTTGTTAATGAACATATAGCACGGAACTGACCCGCCGAGAAACTCCACAAGGATTCATTATAGATAGTGTCATTTGAATTTTAATGTCTCTCATCATTTGATAGTGCGGATAGTCTTAGACTTGTAGAGAGTATCAAACCAACATTTGGCTTTGAGAAGTTTGATATTCCTAATCATGCTTATAAGCTTAAAAGGAATAATATGGTTCATTTATGTGTATATTTAGTGTATATTTATGTGCTAGGTTTCAATAATGTCCTAAGGAATCACATATAAATGCCATTAATAGGATAATTAAGCACTACACATGTTAGTTTATGGTATCCTAAGGGATTTTCACCTACATTAATTGATTATTCCGATTCTGATTTTGCCTGTTTCAAATTGGATAGGAAGAGTACTAGTCACACTTGTCGCTTGTTTGGAGATTCCCTAGTCTCTTGAATAGTAAAAAAACAAGTGATGTTGTTTTATCAACCACCAATGTAGAGTATATAGCTTACGGTAGTTGTGTGGCATAAGTCTTATGGATGGAGCAACAACTTCAAGACTAAGGTTTAACCCTAACCAATATACCAATTAAATGTGATAATGCTAGTGCAATCAATCTCACAAAGAATCCTATTATGTACTCTAGGACTAAGCACATATATATAAGACATCATTTTCATTAGAGATGTGAACACCCAATTTTGTTCCAAATATTTAAAAAATGACAAAAAATACAAAAAAAAAATGAAAAGAAAAATAAATTAAGTTATGAACACATAATTTTGTCCTTCAATAAGGAAAAAAGGAAAAAAGCAATCAAATAGATGGAAAAGGGAAGGGGGACCATTTCAGAAAAATAATAGCTTTGAGTATGACATGTTCCAATCGCGATATCTCTTTCATCCACTGTCTGATCAAGCTGAAATTTTTTGAGCAAGATCTTGACTCATTGTCCTTCATATCAACTGGTGCATTTCCTTGACGTTTCTACAACGAGCAGCAATTTTGTGAGGGTCATTTCTCTTAAATGAACCGTTGGATTGTCCTCAAATTTTGTCAACGTGTTCCTCTCATATAATACTACAATCTTACCGAACAGATCTCTGAACTGAGTTCTCTAGTGTGAGATATAAATGTCGAAAGATGGCTGTTCATTTTTTAGACCACCACACTATTTCGGGTAGTAGTTTTCTGAGAGCTATTTCTCTCAATTGAACCGTTGGATCATCCTCAAATTTGGTCGGCATATTCCTCTCATATGATACTTCAATCTGTTCACATGGATTTTCAAGCTAAGCCCTCTAGTATAAGATATGGTTGTCGAAAAATGATAGTCCATATTGAAAAAAAAAAATCCTAAGAAGTCTCACATTGCTCACTTATCATTCCTTCCTCCTCCCTTCCCTCTATATAAAGAGTCCATCCCTCTTCCTTCCAACACACACTTGGAGAAAACCAAACAAAAAACACAAAAAAAAACTCTTCTAAGAGTTAAAAAAAGACACTTTGGCTTTATATTAAAACTTATGTCATAGTAATATTTTTCAAAGATACTTGGGCTTAGGATTAAAACCAAGCTAGTGTCGTAGTAAAAATTTTATTTTTAAGTAGAATAAGATAGGTTTGTTAATTTAGTCATGACGGCTTGTTAACTTAGTTTTCTCTGATGATTAAATTAGCCAGGAGGGCTTGTTAACCTCATAGTACATTTTTGGGGAATTAAGCTTGTTAAGTTTAGGCTGTTCTTCACAACTTGGCTCCGTACACCAAGTTTTGTCGTCTTTGAATTAAGTCTGCTTACATTTTCCTTGAGTTAATAATTATCTATTTTTGTATGCCTTTTCATGCTCTTTTATTTGCTTTATTAGTTTATAATGTCTATTTTTTATGCTCTTTATTTTTTTAAGTTATAATTATATATATTTTTGCATATTTTTTATGCTCTTTATCTGTTTTATTAGAAAAAAAATTATAATTATTTATTACTTTTGTATGTTTTTGTGTTCTTTATTTGTTTTATTAGATTTTTTTCTTATGTAGTTTGGAAACTTAAATATGAAATAATTTTGCCGTGACAACTTGTTAATCTCATAGTTTTTGGGTCATTTTGGCTGTGACAGCTTGATGACCCAAGCTAGTTTTAAATTACTATTTTTTATTAATTTATTTATTTTCCTAATTAAGGATTAATTTAGCCGTGACGGCTTGTTAATCTCATAGTATTTTTCGGGTTATTTTAGTTTTGACAATTTGATAATCTGAAGCCTTTAAAATGAGTTTCTTTAAGATTATTTTCAAAAATTAAAACCAACTAGTACACCAATATTTTTTAAGAACAACGTAGCTTTGAATTTCTTACTGCACCTAAGGATACGTCGGAGCAGAACTCTTTCCATCAAGCTAAAATAAAGTTTAATAAATTATTTCTCTTCTTCCTAAATAATCATATTTTTGTTTTAAGGGGCAAAGCAAATAATTTTAAAACTATTAATAATTCGCATAATTAATTTAAGGTAACCGTTTTTAAACGGTTATGTCAGGGGTGCAGTGGGGTTAAATTTTCACCCTTCCTTGTGCATAATTAGACTCTCGAACCTTTGATCTATAATTTTATAGACCAGTTTGCAATAAAGAGTTTTCCAATTTTTCTAAAGTAAATAAAATTTGTGGCGACTCCATTGCTTTAATTTTTAATTTCGGGTTGTTACAAGAGACCATGAGACCATGTTCAAAAAGATGTCAATCTAGAATTTGTTGAATCACATGCTCAATTAGCAGATATATTCACAAAGTAATTGCCTAAAGATATTTTTGAAAGATTGAAATTGGAATTAGGTGTATACAATCCTCTCAAATGATATTTGTAACACCCTGTGTTAACCTGGCGTGTTATCTATTTTATGGTATTAAGCGCAACAACATTAATCAAAAATCACAATCGGAGTTGCCTTACTTTGTTACCTATTCTTGTAACTAAAACAATTACACTTGGGTAGGAATATGAATTAACTTTTTCTTTTCCTAGTCTCAATTACAACCAACCTTAATTTATGCTAGCAAATTCATGTTTAATAGTAATGACTTATCATATAACAATAGCCCAAACAGTCAGCCTAACAATTATCAAGATTCCATAATAAACATAGAAATCTAAATTGCAAACTTTTCTTAGCTCTTTCAATCTTGGTTTTTAACAAATAATACTAGACATCTAGGGCTTTAAAATAACACCTCATTTGCTGTATTTGGGTAAGAATTGAAAGAGTTATCGTCCTTCCAAAACTGGCTGCTAAATTCTTGATAGCGAGTGAAATATGGTTTCTGGCAACTTCGATTTATCACCAAACCGAGAATGAGTTTTAAATTAAAAAATTCTAAAATTAGGATACATGAAACTAGACTTCTGTGGCTTTAAAATGATATATAATATACTATGTTTGGTTAAGAAACGAGGGAGATATGGCTTTTACAAATATTGGTTAGAACCTAGCAGCAAGAAATACATACCTTGCAACATTTACTCTTTTGAAAACTTGGAAAGACTCACTATGACCTATGCTACAACCAAGTTTCATCACTTTTACTAATTAAACATGTTGCATCATGTGAAGAACAAGTATCAATATCAAGCATGTATACATTATCAACTCTATAACATATGAATTTAACTTCACCGTCTAGCTAACTAGTAATATGACATATCATGAAATCAAACACAATTTTAAATTGCTTATCACATAGTTGGCTAATACTAAGCAAGTTATGTTTCAAACCTTCTAAGTAGTAGAAGTGTTACCAATTTTGTCAATTCCAACTATCTTGCCTCTATTGTTGTCTCCACGGGTGACATGTTCGTGTTGTTTCATAAAGATTGAAGTGAATCTAGCCACATCTCTGGTCATATGCTTGGACATCCACTATCAAGGTACCATTTGGTGCTTTTAACCGTCAAGCACACTTGTACCTACAAGTCAAATACATTTACTTGACTTTTAGCACCCAAACTCTTTTGGATCCATTTAAGTAGGCGTTTAACCACTTCAATATCCTTCTTCAGCAGTTCATTGTTGTCCTACTAGGACTTATTGGCAACTTGCATGTCATGGACCTCCTTCCCAAGCCAACCTACCTCGGCGGTTAAATCCTCAACCTTGCACCCTAACTAGGCAATGCGGTCACCCTACTCAAAACAACGACGACCACCAGCAAGAGTCGCCTCTTGGACCGCCAAAGCACCAGCAATAAGTACCTACATGCATTCGATAATCGCCTGTTAGTCAATTTGTTCTGGCACCTCCACATTCAGTACTAGCTTTGGGAAGCTTGAATCAAGATCCCTCTCAGATAACTTCAAGGCCCTATTTAGGGGGATTGCAGAAGAAGAGAGTTCTTTAGTGCTCGCCACTACAACAACCGCCTCCTTCCCTGCATCACAAGTCACCATCACCTCATCGCCAGTAGTATCCTCATGGAAATCTCCACTACGAAGCAGTCACTCCCCGTTGAGTGCCCGGACACAGCGAACTCAGCTCTCCCTGTTTTAGCACTCTTTGGCAGGAGCACCACTTTATCTGCATGCCTCTTCTGCCCAGAAAGAGCACGGTCTGACTTGACAGGTCTAGAAGCAGACCTTCCAATAGACAAGCTCCCAGCCTTGTCGTGTACATCTTTGATGATAGGCTGTTTGGCCCTTTTCGCCAACTCCTCAGCTAGAATATTGGCAGAAGACCGAACTTTATTTTTCTGTGGAGGAAGGGCTTTCCCTTTCCCCTTATCAGTGTTCTTGTTCTTCTTAGCGGGTGTAGGAGCAAGAGAAGGGACCCCGCTACTTGCGGCCCTGATTCGAGCACCCGCCTCGCGTGCAACCTTCAAGGCATCTATCGGCAAACTCTCAACTGCAAATAAAGAAAGAAACATTAGCCAAAATCGAAAGTAGAGAAATAAGAAAAATCTCGGCCAAAACGCCGCAAACGACTGCCACACCTCCATAGCCTAACACTTTCTTCGTGGGCCATCGCCCCAAAGGCTTCAAACCACTTTACCACCCATTCCTCCTCTTGTGACAAAGTTTCGTAGCCAAAAGAGTAATAGCTGGCGGGAACCTCATAATGCCTCTTCGACCAGTACAACTAAATCTGATTCGCCCCGCTTTCAGGGTCAACAAAAAAAGGTACCTCCCCCCTGCCGAGTACAGGCCTCACCCAAAAGAAGGTCTCCCGCCAATTCTTATATGAATCAACATAAGTGGTGTATACGCCCCCAGTTTTGCCCTCGCCTTAAGGGAAACCCAACCCAACTTCTTACCCGTCGAGGACACTTGGAAACATTAAAAGAACAGCCTCACGGAGCAAGCCCACCCAAAGTACTGACACGATTTCTCGAACGCCCGGACGAAGGCCCAAGCATTAGGGTGCAATTGGGATGGTACAACATGCAGGTGAGTTAATGTAAGAACTCGCACCGTTAATTTAGGAATTTAATTAATCAAATTTAAGAATAATGAAATAATTTTATAATTGACCCTAATAATTATGAGGAAGCTTAAATAATTATGGTAAGTGATTAATAATGTTGAAAGTCGCTTTTCTGACGAAAAGTGCAGATACCGGTTCTTCCTCACGGTATAAATGCATACCAATGAAGTATCTTAAAAAATTATGAAAAGTATGTATATGTCACTAGAATAATATATAGGACTAGCATAACAAGTTTCAAGTTAAAATAATGAGAACTGGCGTCAGAACTGATACTGGCTACGTAAAAGCACGTACCAACAAAGGGCTGCGAAAAATAATATAAAAATATGAAAAATCTTAGAAAAATGGCTAGGTTCAGAATCCAAAGTTTGGGAATAAAATTATAAGCGTAGCTATTAGTGCTAATACAGTGTGTTTAAAACTTAAACGGGTATAAATAGCGAAATGATACATAACCCTAGGCTGATTTTATCTGCTCTACGTGCCTCCATTTGCTGAAGCTCCTATCAGCCACCTTGCCACCTTCATTCCTGCAAAGAAAACCCCAAAGTGACCACTTTTCTCCATTGTTTCTTCATCAAATCACCATGGTTGAGTGTGGTTGAGACTTGGGTGGGAGAAAAGCTTCTGTTTTCTGAGTTTAGGTTCCGTTTTGTGAGGTAGTGGGGGATGAGTTGTGGGTTCTCTTTGTGAAAGCCATTGTCATGGCATTTTGAGCTTCAAGGAGCCATTTTATTGTGAAAGAACCAAGCTTTGTTGGTCCAATTCGTGGACCCTTTGAAGTCAGACTTTGGAGCTGCCTTGTGAGCTCCAAGAGCATCTTAGTTTCTGTTCCTAGCCTTTGGGTAAGCTTTACCACCTTTGATCATGAGTTTCATTGGTTAAAAGTGGAGTCTTGGCATGTTTAATGAGTTGTTTAAGTAACTGACCACTGACCTAAAAGGGTTTAAAGATGCATGCTTTAACGTATTTAAGTGTTAAAAGTTGAACCTTTGAGTGATATCTTCGCGAAAATGCAGAACTACATTCTGTCGCGAAATATCCAGATATGATATCCGGATATTGATATCCAGATATGGGGTTGAAAATATCCGGATATGACCCCGACAAATATTCAGATATTCTGGGAATTTCGAGAGTGTCACTGTTTTGTTCGGACAAAATGGTATTTTTGGGTTTGTGGACCCATGATTGGTTATGTCGAACCTCTGTAATAATTAACTAAGTCAGAATCAAAGGGATTAAGGGCTTATGGCTTTGTGAGAAGCCTAAAGACATGAAACGAAGAAGAAAACGTTGTCGTTATGTCTTGAACTCTTAGATTATATATGTTGATATAATTGTTGGTCTAAAACAGATTGTGATTGTGATGCTTGTGGACCTTGAGCTAGTGTGGACCTTGGCTTGGATTGTTAGCTTGCGAGGTAAGCTTTCGTGTCCTCGGTTTAGCAATTGTTGGTTCCACCATACCCCATGGGGGGATGGTTTATATGCATGATGTGTTTTAATGTATTGATATTTGAAATGTTGTTGAGCTGTTATGTGCAAGTGCTTCATGATATGCATGTGTTGTGCTACCTAGACGGTAAGCCTGAGAAATTACAAATATTAAATACGAAGAAGAAAACTAATTTAAAATATAAAATTATACCTGAACACAACATGTCTCTGTCTCACCAATTGTATCAGGTAGTCGAATACTCATTGTTGGAGTATTGGGATACTTTATGGGAAGAAAGTATTTGATTACCCTTGCAGAAGTATTTGAATAATTAATAGTATTTGAATACTTGGGGTTTGGTATTCGGATACCTTGTGGTATTCGAATACTGGAGTGAAAGTATTCGGATACTTTCTGGAGAGCTGGAGTATTCGAATACTACTCATGGAGTATTCGAATACCTCCTGCAGAAATAGCATGTAATGAGTTAAAATGAGTAAGAAAGACTTAATCACTTAGTGTAATCTGTGTTATGATTATTGATGATTAATTATGGTATGGGCAGATTGTGATTGTGCTATTTATGGGCCTTGAGATAGTGTGGACTCTTAGCTTGGATAACTAGCTTGCAAGGTAAGCTTTCGTGTCCTCGGTTTAGCCATGTTGTGGTTCCACCATGTCCCATGGGGATATGGTATACGCATGCTGTGTTACATGCTTTTGATGTTTTGGAAATGCTGTTGAGCTGTTATATGCTAGTGCCTTGTTGATATGCGTGTGGTGTGCCACCTATACGGTAAGCCTGAGTATGTAGTACATACAATAGGGTGAAGCTGTGGGTGAGGTGTGTAAACACCATTTTTTTTGTTATAATTATTATTATTATTATTATTATTATTATTATTATTATCTCATTTGTTCTTCAAGTAAAATTCATTGAACCCTATGTGTTTTTGGTACGTGATGATACTTAAGCATTTGTACCCTTGTTCTCTAAATTTTGTATTCATGCTACCATTACCATTCTTCTAAGTTTTCTTTTTATTTTATTTTATTTCCTATTCTGTGTGTGTTTTAAAAAAAAAATACAAAACCAAAGTAATCTAATCGATGGGTATTTTATGTATCTGTTTTCCACTATAGATTTCAAGCATATTCACAGGAAAATATAGAGAAATATTATATGACATTTGTTGGTCGGTAAAGTGCTGAATAATAGTGGGGGCAACAATGGTGAAAATTGTCCAATTCAACACTGATAAAGCTGTAAATCTCATCCGTAAAAATTGCTAAATTCAGCTTATGGACACCATCCTTATCTTATCCAGAAAAAGTAATAAACACAAGAAAGGAAATTTCAGAAAGTTGAAAAATACATGTTCAGTAAAGATGGCTACAAGTTTCATCTGTCGACACCTCTGTTGAAGAAGACAAACACCTTACCTGCATATACAACAAGAGAATCAGAGTTGTCTGTACGCCGAGAGCAAAATAATCAGAGTTGATTTGGGTTTTAGCCTAAATAAGCCATGACAAGAAAGTAGGAGAAAAAGATAAAGGATTCAACACAAATTTTACAAGCGTGGCACAGGAAATACAAAGAGGGAGGGTGCTGCTAGCAACAACGACAAAAAAAAAAAAAAAAAAGGAAGAAAGAAGGGAACAACGGAGGGAAAGATGAGATAGGAGTAAGAGTTTGCAATCCATTGTGCTAAGAATATTGGAAGAAAAAAAGTAGAGAGTATAAACACCAGGAGAAGGAAGGAGGAAGAGGGCTTTTTTTTGGAGAGCTCACATACCATAAGGCAGAGTCTTTTGTTTCTAAAAAATAATGGAGACAACGTAAAGAGAACATTCACCACTGTCTTGTAGTCGATCTTCACCAGCACACCAAACAAAGATATCAAAAGAGAAGTAAGAAATATTTGATTTGGCTGGGTTTGTTCACGCTTTGGGTAGGTGAGTTTCCGCAACCCCTTATTATAACTTACTTACTGTCTTCAGAAAATGAATATTCGAGACAATGGCTGAATAGTGTGAAGCATCTTTTTCAAAGGATAAAATTATTGGTTTCAACACACCCACCACCATTCTTCTTTTCCTATAGCCATATGCTGGAACCCCAAGCCTCATTATTTTTGTCCTAGTTCTTCGATGAACCACGTCTCGAAAACCCTGCTCCTTATTCACTTGTAAAACATTTCATTATTTTATTGCTATTTTTTATTCCCTCTGATTTATGTTTAAAGCATAGTGGTATGACACCTACTACTCATAGTAGTTGTAGGTTACGTAAGCTTTTATTTGGTGTTTTACTTTGCTTTGCCTTTTCAACCCATAAGTTAAATATTATATATTGCTGTCTTTGGGAGTTGACATAAAGAAGAGTAGATAGCTAGTACTCACTGCCATATAGCTGTAGAGATGTCTGCATGTCATGACAAAATTTTTAAAATCATATAATGGGTTGGTCCTCTAAATAAGCATTTGTTCATAAGTCCCCAAACATATTTATTTTTGAGGTATATTCCATTATCCTACACATTTATTTTTATTACAGCGAACTCCAAATTGGAATACTGGTACATTTTTTTTGTTTTGTTTTATTATCATTTTTATTATGACTAAATGCATTTTATTAATTAATGTTAGGAATAGAGAACATATAAAGAGTCGTTGTGGCCTGGGAGGTGATAAATGAATTTAAGCTTTTTAACTATAAGATGTTATTACACAATTGGGTCCACATTATTTTAGTGCTGAAGTACAAATATAACTAAGTAAATGTCATTAAGATAGTAAATTGACATGATACTTGCAGGCTGAACGTTTTTTTGCGGACAAACATATACAATTTTTTTTTTGTTTTTGTCTTTTTTTCTAAGTGTGTGATTCTTGTTTTAACAATTCATCATCGTTTCTTTTATTTAAATATAATGCTTGTTCTTACATCTGTGTAGTTCTTGTCGTCTCCACTGAAAAGAATATTATTCGCTTATTTAATTTTGTATTAGTCACGTGTTGAATATTTCATTGTTCTGTTTACCGATTTGGTATATTTTTATTTGTTTCGCTATTTCGCCTTAACACAATTTAAATTTAAATTTAAATTTTATTACAATATTTTAGGAGGGTGATTTGGCCGTGACGGCTTGTTAATCCTACTGTAGTTTTGTTCAGGATCATTTTAACCGTGACGGCTTGATGATTCAGGACTCGTTAAATTTGTCATATTTTTATATCAATTTAAAACATATAATAATGTTAAAATTACACATAAGGGTGATTTAGCCGTGACGGCTTTGTTTAATCCTGTGTATTTGGTTAGGGATCATTTTAACCGTGACGGCTTGATGATTCGTAACTCATTAAAATTATCATATATTGTTTTTATATTAATTTAACCTTAAAATCATTTAAAGGGGGTAATTTAGCCGCGACGGCTTGTCGATCCCATACTCTTTTGAATCATTTTAGCCGTGACGGTTTGGTGATTCAAAATATATTATAAAATTTATACTAATAAAAAAAAATTATTGAAATCGATACAAATTATCAAAGCCTAAACTTTCCAATGATTTTCCTCAAAATTATTTTTAAAAATTAAATTCAATCAATACACAAGCATTTTCTTAAGAACGACGTAGCTTTGAATTCCTCACTGTACCGGAGGATACGTCGGAGCGGAACTCTTTCCGTCAAGCTAAAAATAAAATTTTAATAATTTAGTTTCCTCACTTCCTGAGTAATTATATTATTTTTTAAAAGGGATTAAGCAAATATTTTTAAAAGCTATTAATAACTCGCACAATTAATTCAAGGTAACCGTTTTTAAACGGATGTGTCAGGGGTGCAGTGGGATTAAGTTTTCACCCTTCCTTGAGCATAATTAGACTCCCGAACCTTTGATCTATAATTTTAAAGACCAGTTTGCAATAAAAGGTTTTCCAATTTTTCCAAAGTAAATAAAATTGGTGGCGACTCCATTTATTTTAATTCTTTAAATTTCGGGTCGTTACAGATGGCGACTCCACTGGGGACTTTAGAGAGTCAAGCCTGTTTTAATTATTTGTACAAATTCGTAATAGCTTTTATATATTTGCTTTACTTCCTTTTCGTTTATTATGTTGTTTATCTTTGTTGTTATATTTTGACATCTATGAGGATTGGGTTCAACTTTAGAAAAGATGATTTTTGTATTGTTGTACGCTTGTTCTTCAATTGTTTTGCAGATTGGGTAGTTTTAGATTTATGTGAAGGTTTGTATGCTCCCTCCACACACAACACCTACACGTTGATCACACACTATGAGTGGGGCCCTATACCCGGGTCTGAGTGAAACATAAGATAGGCTAGAGGTTGTGTAGTGGTAGCCATTTTGGATGTACGTCCTGTTTGGTTATTGCGAAAACCTCATCTAGAGTGTAACTCTTTCATTGTGCACCACATCTGTTAGTTCAACTATCGTTGTGGTCAACACTTTGAATTGAGATCTTAGCTCTAGAGACCAAAATTGTTAGGATCATAGAACTACCTTACGAGAGTTTGTCACTTGATAGAACAACCTATTGATTTATAAAACTAAAGTCATCCAGTTTAGGATTAACCACTTTAGGACACAAAGGGAGCGTATTTCCTTCTCACTCTTTACTTCCATTCTTGCATCATTCAGCATTTTTAGCATCTCACATTGCCCATTTTGAACTCTTCCAGGGAACTTTGTTAGAGAAACGTTGATTTCCAGAGCTTGATTGTGAGTATCATTGATGGAAAATAGTATGGGATCACATCACGAGGAGGTGATACCACCCACATTGAAAAAGACTTTGCACCTGAAAGCAAAGAAGCCTGATACTGAAAGTTTGAAGGTTTTGGGTCGAACGTTGAAGAAAACACAACGTCTTACTCTTGCTAGAAAATATGGGGAAATTCTAGATCTATTAGAAGTTGATGTGCAAGTAGATGCAATCACTGCGGTTGCTCAGTTTTATGACACACCTCTGAGATGTTTCACTTTCCGAGATTTCCAATTGGCACCTACTTTGGAAGAATTTGAGCAAATTCTTGGCTTATCATTAGAAGATTTTGAGAAGCCATACCGCTACTTGGGGCACTACCCTTCTATGCATGCTATTGCTGACGTGTTAAAAGTTCCTGAGAAAAGCTTGCAAAAAAAAAGACAAAATAGAAATGGGACCGATGGATTTTCAAGAAAGTACCTGGAGGAGCACCTTCGTCACTTAGCTGAAATTGAAGACTGGGAGGCTTTCATTGATGTGCTAGCTCTCACCATTTATGGTATCCTCATGTTCCCAAATGTTGACGAGTTCGTGGACTTCGCAGCTATAGATGTCTTCTTTGCTCGCAAGTTTAGAGGTGAAAATCCTGTTCCTGCCATTCTTGCTGATGTCTACTATACTCTAAATTTTTGTTATGAGAAGAAG
Organism: Gastrolobium bilobum; assembly: GCF_033153095.1. Lineage (NCBI taxonomy): Eukaryota > Viridiplantae > Streptophyta > Magnoliopsida > Fabales > Fabaceae > Gastrolobium > Gastrolobium bilobum. The sequence goes on from NW_026899838.1 coordinate 90,459, forward strand.
GGCAAAAGAATTTTGTGTTGTTTACCAATGTTATTCATATGGCTCACTGCCCATGTCTTCAAAGAGGATACGAGATCTTATACCCCATCACTGAGTTTCAAAGATATCAGTTAAAGGCTAAAAGTGGTCATGAATGGACTCAAATTTTAGCACGATTGGATGAAAAAAGTGTCCGATGGTATCCTCGATGGGTTGAAAGAGAAACTTTGATCTACCAATGCGGTGATTTCCCTAATGTGCCTCTCATGGGTACCCGAGGGTGTATCAATTACAACCCATCCTTGTCACAACGACAACTCGGTTATCCTATGAGAAGAGCTCCCACGGAAGACATGATAGCTCCTTTCATTCTTTATGATATGAGCTCTGCACGTAATGAGTTACTTAAAAGAGTTCGAGATGCCTGGGATAAGGTCATTCGAAAAGGAAAGGAGTTGAGGATTAAGAGTTGTGGAGTCCAAGATAGCTATCAGCAGTGGGTTAGGTGTCGAGCACAAGAAGTAAAGCTACCATTCCAAGTTTTGACATTCACCACAAATGTTGAATCATCAATGTCTGCCTCACGACAGTGAAGAGATAAGAGAAATACAAGAAAAACTGATGAGGGTCGAAGAAGAGAGGAAGAAGATAGAAGAAGAGCTTAAGGGAGCTAGACAAAAGTGTGAGGCCTTGGAGCGAGAAAATAAGAGGAAAAATCATACCCTTGAGGAAGCTGATAAAAGAGCCAAGATCGAGGAAAATTATGTGCTAAAAACTAAGGGGTGCCTTCGTGCAGCAAACAAGGAGTTAAGCCTTCGAAGACAAGAAAGAGATGAGGCTATTGCTAAAAGCACTCAACTTGAAGAATTACTAAGAAATTCTAATGCAGAGCACAAAGAATCAAAGAGGCAAATGGCAGAGATGAGGGGGCTAATGGAGATGAGAGTTGTAGAATATGAAGACAGGCTAAAAAGAGAAAAACAATGTACAGAGAAAGTGATTGCGATGTACCAAGACTCGATTCGAAGAGAGCAAGAAGAAGTACAAAGGCTAACTGATTACATCGGAGGGCAAGATGAAACATCGATGCATATAGGCATGAAGTGGCGTTCTGGATGACTCGCTTTTCCAAATTGGCTGAGCTCGCTAATGATGCAATTGAAGACATCCCGGATAAGTTGGGAATGGCAGAGGCACTGGTGAACCCCCTCACTACTCCTGTGGAGATTCAAGACTTCATTGAGTATTGTAGAAATTATATTATGAAAATGAAACAGATTATCATCAGGCGAATGTAAAAGCAATGTATCCCTCTGAGACACTTGTACTATGCCATGGTTTGTAATGAAGACATTTTGTTTGCTACCCGTTTGTGATCTTGTACTGACATTTAATGGGACCTAGTACTTTCGAACGTGACGTTCCGGGGAACGGTCCTAACAAAAACGATCAATGATACTCACGTCAGACTTACACGCATCAACGATTCTCCGACAAACTTGAAACATTAGCATTATTATTCATTATATTATTTATTTTTAATTTTTTTCAAATTTAATTAATATCACTTGCAGAAATCATATAAGATTCAAACATTGCGCGACCAAAGAAAGGTAATACCAATCAAACCCGAGTTCATAATACCAGATCTCGGACCAGAATGGCAGCAAGCGATCAAGATGGGAGGAACATAAGTCAGGAAGTAGACGAGGTAAGAGAAAGAATGAATACAATGGAAGAATTGTTACGAGCTATGGCAGTATCCATCAGTATGCTTGGGGCAAATGGGGCCGCAGGGAATGCGCAACAGCACTCAACAACTCAGCCGGGCGATGCCCAAGGGAATAACGGGATGGGAAACGCAAACGGGCAACCGCATATTGGTGAAGGATATCAATCAGTGGAGGATGCCAACGCTGAAGTACATGGACAAGCTGGGCAGAATGGACAGGCAACAGGGACCCAATTTGGGAATGGCCGTGTCTCTGATCAGAAGGACAAGGTAAAGGATGGATGGATGGAGAAGATGGAAGAGAAGATCAAAGCTATTCAAGGTCCTAGTGCTTACGGATCTCTTGGGGTGGAGGAATTATGCTCCGCGACAGACGTGATTATCCCTAAAGATTTCAAGGTCCCAGATTTTTCTAAGTATGATGGAAGTACAAACCCAATCATCCACCTGAAGACGTACTGCACGAAAATGGCAATATGGTCCAAGGATGAGAATTTCCTTGTTAGTTTCTTCCATGAGAGTTTGGCTGGTCCTGCATTAGAGTGGTACATCCAGATGGATCATTCTAAAATTGGTTGTTGGAAAGACTTGGCAGATGCGTTCATGAACCAATATCGATTCAATTTAGATACTGCCCCAACTAGAGAACAATTGGCAGCTTTGCAAAAGGAGAACAAAGAGACCTTTAAGCAATATGCCCAAAGATGGAGAGCTCTTGCTGCACAAGTCCAACCTCCGCTGACACTATCTGAGATGTGTTCATATTTCCTAGGGACTTTAGGAGCTCCATATGTTGGGTCAATGGCCGGTGCTGCATATCGGGATTTTGCTGATCTCATAGCTGCAGGTGAAAGAATTGAAATTTTAGCCAAAGCTGGGAAGTTGCCAATGGACTATAGACAGAGTAGTCCTCCCAAAAAAGGATTGCAACCTAAGAAACGAGAATCCGAAGTGAACCATGTCAGGCATCAGCAATCTTTTATGCCTCGACATCCTACACCAAACCCAAGCCACCAAATACTATCATACAATCCCTTTCCATTTACATCTTACCAAACCCCCACACAAAACTTCCCAAACTTAAACGCTGCACCAACCCCACAATTCCAAGTCAACAACATACCAATGACACCACGGTATGCACCAACTCGTCCGTCTTATGCACCTCATCCCACACGTCCACAGTATCGTCCAAATCACGCTCAACCACATCAAAACTCCCAAAATCAAAGTCTTCCACCTTTCCCTAAACTATCCATTTCTAATGCTGATTTGTTCCAACGACTGTTTGACGCTCACTTAATCTCAGAAAGTCCCGTACGTCCAATGCAACCCCCATTCCCAGCTTGGTATAATCCAAATTCTACTTGTAGATATCATATGGGAGTTGCTGGACATTCCATTGAAGATTGTGAAGCATTTAAAACAGCAGTAAGGAAACTGATTGCTTGTGGTAGGCTCGACATCCAAGAAGAGACCGGGCCTAATATTGTCAATAACCCCATCCCGAATCATGGGGGAAAGAATCAAGTGAATGCTGTGGAAATAGAGAATGCAGCGATCAAGAAGGTTTTGAGTTTGCATACACCCATGTCAGATATATGGGAAGGATTGAAGAAAGCTGGTTATGATATCACGGTACCAGGATGTTCAATGAAGGATGAAGAAAAGTATGATATAGAGTCGAGTTGTGCCTATCATAGCGGGCACGTGGGACATGATACTGAAAATTGTTGGGATTTCAAGGTCCGTGTCCAAGGCTTGATTACATTGGGTGTCATACGGGCCAGGCGAAAGGATACTTTTTCTGAAGAAGTTAGTGTGGTAGAGCGCTTCATACTTCGAGTGCCACCCCTTAACCAAAATCCTTTGCCTGAAAAGATGGTAATGAAGGTGAAGAAACCAGCGCCTTTTCCTTACGATGATACTCATGCAATACCGTGGAACTACAAGACAAGCGTTGAAGAAATTGGGAGTGCTTCGAGAGCCCATACTGACAACCCTCATTTGGAGGAGGAATCAACGGATGCAATAAGAGTCGGGGAAATCACAAGGAGCGGGAGATTTTATGGCCCTAAAGAACCAGAAAAGAGAAAAAGTAACAAGGAGGATGAAGCTGAAGAAATCATCGCCAGTGAAATGAAAGGTAAAGGAGAGGAAGATGAGCTTTTGAAGATCATGAAGCAAAGTGAATATGATGTAATGGAACAGTTGAAGAAAACTCCAGCTAGGATATCACTTCTATCACTAATCCTCTCATCAGAATCTCATCGAAAAGCACTCATGAGTATGTTGAGTGAGGCTTATGTCAAGTCAGATGTTACTCCTGAAAATGTGGTCAACATGGTAGATCCAGTGAAGCATGTTAACATGATCACGTTCTCAATTGACGAAATCGTTTGTCCATATGAGAAGACCTCGAGAGCTCTGCATATAACTTTGAAATGTAGAGGGTATATTATAGCCAAGGTTTTGATTGACGGAGGATCAGCACTAAATGTCCTACCCCTGTCAACTTTGTCTCAGCTATCAATGAGCACGAATGATCTAACCCCTCAAGAGATGATTGTGCGAGCTTTTGATGGTACAAAGAGAGGAATTCTAGGGGAGATAGTTTTACCCTTAGAGATAGGCCCGAGTAATTTTCAGGTTTTATTCCAAACCATGGATATTGAACCTGCCTATACCATGCTCTTGGGTAGACCTTGGATCCATGCAGCAGGTGCTGTGCCTTCTACCCTGCATCAAAAGGTCAAATATATCGAGAATGAGACGATTGTCACCATCCATGGAGAAGAAGAAATCATGGTTTCGAAACCAGTCTCAGTACCGTATGTTGAAAACACAGACTCGGTAGAAGGGAATGGATTGCATAGTTTCGAAGTTGTTGAATCTAGTTGCAAAAAAGATGCATCACTGGGGCAAAGTGTGAATGAGATAATCGCTCGAATTATGGCCAAGAGTGGATATAAGGTGGGTAAAGGTTTGGGCTCGCAGCTGCAAGGTAGCCGGTCACCTGTAATGATTCCAGAAAAGTCAAATAGATTTGGGTTAGGTTATGAAGGGTCGTTTGAAGAAGAAGTTGGGAGTATGTCTTTGGGAAAAAGAGGCAAGAAGGGCAAGACGCAACAGATTCCCCATCTAAGAGAAACATTCCCGGTGCCAGCAGAGATTATTATGCCTGAAGAGATCGTTCATCTTCCATGCCGCCTCCATATCAATGCACTAGATGACGAAGACCTAGGAGGATGCAGCACAATTCGTCCGTCCACTAATGATGAAGCATTGAAGAATTGGCAGACAGAGCCCGTTATTGATGTGATTGCTATAAAGTAATTGTCTAGTTGATTTGTATTAGCAGCTGTTTGAGCCATTTTGAAACTTATGTTATGTTGCTCGAGACATTAATTAAGTAAATGAATTTGCATGAGTTTTCAGTAATTTTCATTATTCTTCGTCCAATTTGGTTTTTCATTTTAGATTCTTTAACCAGCGTTATTATTATTTTCCTTCTCTCGTCCATCCTTTCACTATTCCTTGTGTTCTTACTTTTGTGACATTATATCTGTTGTATTCCAACTCCACGTAAATTAATTTCCAGGAATCTTGATCTCATTGAAACTTTGCCTCACGAAAGGGACCTTGAAAACTCACCGATTGATCCCTTTATGGCTATCAATGAAGAGGATCCAGAGTCTGATGAGGAGCAAATAGTAGAAAAACTTTCAAAGTTGTTGGAAGGCTCCGAAAAGGAATTTGACTTGAATGATCAGGCGTTTGAGTTGATTAATATGGGCACTGAGGAAGAGAAGAAAGAATTGAAAATTGTTGATAATCCCGAGAGGGAAGAGATGATTCAATTATTCAAAGAGTATCTAGATGTCTTTGCATGGACTTATCGAGATATGCCTGGAGTAGATCCAAGGATTGCATCACATAAAATTCCCTTGTACCCAGATGCTGAACCAAAAAAGCAGAAGTTAAGGAGGATGCGTCCAGATATATCCCTGAAAATTAAAGAAGAGGTGACAAAGCTGTTGGAGGCTGAATTTATAGAAGTCTCAATATACCCAGATTGGGTAGCCAACGTAGTGCCTGTGCCTAAAAAGGATGGAAAAATCCGGGTGTGTGTAGACTACAGGGATTTAAATAAAGCTTGTCCGAAGGACGATTTCCCACTTCCTCATATTGATGTGCTTGTTGATAATACGGCCAAGTATCATACATTCTCATTCATGGATGGATATTCGGGGTATAATCAAATCCTCATGGATGTCGATGATAAAGAAAAAACTGCTTTTATTACTCCTTGGGGGACATTTCGTTATAGAGTGATGTCATTTGGACTAAAGAATGCAGGAGCTACTTATCAGCGCGCTATGGTTGCATTATTCCACGACATGATGCACAAGGAGATTGAAGTATATGTGGATGACATAGTTGCTAAGTCAAGAGAAGGGGAAAGTCATGTGACAGTCCTGCAAAAGTTGTTCGAACGACTCCGGAAGTACAAGTTGAGATTGAACCCTAGCAAATGTGTTTTTGGCGCATCCTCAGGAAAATTGCTCGGTTTTATTGTTAGTAGAGAAGGAATACAGGTGGATCCGGAAAAAGCAAAAGCAATACGAGATATGCCTGCCCCTAAATCAGAGCGAGATGTGAGAAGCTTCTTGGGACGACTTAATTATATTGCTAGATTCATTGCAAACTTAACTAGCACTTGTGAGCCTATCTTTAAGCTATTGAGGAAGAACCAACCAGGGAAGTGGGATGAAGATTGCCAAAAGGCGTTCGACAGAATAAAAGCTTACTTATTGAATCCCCCTATCTTGGTACCGCCAACACCAGGTCGCCCTTTGATTTTGTATTTGACTGTGCTGCCTACCTCCATGGGAGCAATGTTGGGGCAACGTGATGAGTCAGATAGGAAAGAGCAAGCTGTGTACTACATTAGCAAGAAGTTCAATGAATGTGAGGTTCGTTACATGGCAATCGAGAAAACGTGTAGTGCTCTAGTGTGGAGCTCAAAAAGACTACGACAATACATGTTGTATTACACCACTTGGTTGATATCTCGAATAGATCCCTTGAAGTATATATTTGAAAGCCCTCATATTTCTTTGAAGGTCTCAAAATGGCAGATGATATTGTCAGAATTTGACATCCAATACGTAACTCGGAAGTCGATCAAGGGAAGCGCAATTGCAGACCACCTAGCTGAAAATCCCCTCGAAGACGACCAATCAATGCAAATTGAAATTCCAGGCGGGGAAATATTGGCAGTAGAAGAAGATGAGATTGAGGAAAGTGCATGGAAAATGTATTTTGATGGGGCAGTTAATATGCACGGCAGTGGCGTAGGAGCAGTAGTCATTTCACCAACTGGCAAACAATACCCAGTGGCCATCAAGTTGGGCTTTGAATGCACCAATAACATTGCAGAATATGAGGCTTGTGCAAGCGGTTTGCGTCTTGCAATCGATTTAGGAGTAAAACAGTTGGAAGTATTTGGGGATGCAGCGCTTATCATTTACCAAGTGAATGGCGAGTGGCAGACCAAAGACGTGAAGTTAGTGCCCTACCAAAAGTACTTGACTCGTTTGATTGCAGAATTTGAAGAAATAGAATTCTCGCATTTAACTAGAGACAAGAATCGATTTGCAGATGCCCTAGCCACGTTGGCTGCGATGACCAAGCTGGATATCCATAGTGATGTCCAACCCATCCAAGTTGAGAAGAGAGATGAACCATCTTACTGTGCCAGTGTGGAGGAGGGGCCAGATGGTAAACCTTGGTATTTTGATATCAAACAGTATATTCAGCATAGAGAGTACCCAACTGGGGCAAACGAAACCCATAGAAAGACCGTTCGCCGGTTATCGATGGCTTTTTTCTTGAATGGAGAAGTTTTGTACAAGAGAAGTCATGATGGCACCCTTTTAAGATGCGTAGATGCTCGTGAAGCTCATTCAATCATGATTGATGTCCATGAGGGAATTTGTGGGACTCATGCCAACGGACATATGATGACGCGCAAGATTATGAGAAGTGGATATTACTGGTCCACCATGGAGGCAGATTGCGTAGGATATGTTCGAAAGTGCCAAAAGTGTCAAATGTACGCAGATCGTATCAATTCACCGCCTTTTCCACTACACAATATGGTGTCTCCTTGGCCGTTCTCAATGTGGGGAATAGATGTTATTGGCCTAATCAATCCAAAGGCCTCGAATGGGCACCGTTTCATCCTGGTAGCAATAGATTATTTTACCAAGTGGATAGAAGCCTCATCATATGCCAACATTTCACAAAAGGTGTTTGTCAAGTTTCTCAAAAGGGATATTATTTGCAGATATGGAGTTCCAGAAAGAATAATCACAGATAATGCTCCTAATCTTAACGGCGCAGAAGTACAAAAGTTATGTGGACATTTCAAGATCAAGCATCACAACTCAGCTCCTTATAGACCTCAGATGAATGGTGCAGTTGAAGCAGCCAATAAGAATATCAAAAAGATCATTGCCAAGATGGTTGTGAGTTATAAAGATTGGCATGAGATGTTACCCTATGCTTTACATGCGTATCGTACTAACATACGTACGAGCACTGGAGAAACACCTTTCTCCTTGGTATATGGAATGGAGGCCGTCTCTCCGATAGAAGTTGAAATTCCTTCATTGAGGGTTTTGATGGAGGCAGAATTGGAAGAGTCTGAGTGGGTGAAAGCACGATATGAACAACTGAACATGATTGAAGAGAAAAGATTGACAGCTCTTTGTCACGGGCAGCTATATCAGAGCAGAATGGCTAAAGCCTTTAAAAAGAAAGTCCGGCCAAGGGAATTTCGATCAGGTGATCTGGTCTTAAAGAAAATCTTTCCTAATCAAGAGGATGCTAGAGGAAAATGGGCTCCAAATTATGATGGCCCTTATGTGGTCAAACATGCTTTTTCTGGGGGAGCGTTAATTCTACAAGATATGGAAGGGCAGGAGTTACGAAGACCAATAAATACTGACGCTGTCAAAAGATTCTATGCCTAACAACAACAAAAAGGAAAAAGGAAAAAAGAAAAATAGAGAAGCATGTTAGATTGAAAACCCGAAAGGGCGATCTAAGCAAAAATCGAGGCAGATAAAAAGAAATCTGTTAAGCTGATGGCTCAACAAGGTCACCTAAGCAAAAGTTATGGCAAACAAAAAACAGTTAGGTTGAAAACCTGCAGGGGCAACTTGGACATTAAGGACCCAAACTTAAACCGCCCAAGATTTTTGGAGAAAGTAACACACACTGGGGCAAGATTGTGAGACTGCTAGAAAGCTGAAGGGAATCAATTCAATGAATGACAAGGGACTGATACTGGGGCAATTTTTCCATGAGATCTCAAAATTCCTTTCATCCTTTTCCATTTTCTTTTCGTGCCTAATATCTCCTCTCACAAAGGTTTCATGTACAATCAACTTTCATATCAATGGACCAGTTGGTTAAGATTTCTCTACCCATATCCAGTTGGTTTGTATACCCATATCCAGTTGGTTGCTATTTGTATACCCAATGTTTATTTTGTCTTTAAACCCATATCCAGTCGGTTAAGATTTCTCTTTTCTATTTGTATACCCATATCCAGTTGGTTGCGAATGTTTATCTTTAAACCCATATCCAGTCGGTTAAGATTTCTCTTTCTATTTGTATACCCATATCC